>NC_056732.1:667808826-667873826 GCF_019279795.1 Protopterus annectens
ATCTCCTGTGTTTGAAAAGCCAGCCTTCCAAGTGTGTAGGAATGTGTCCCTCCCTCCCACTCATTTGATTATGTATCACATCACTGTGGTATTGTTCATCATAAGGTGAAAGACAACTGGTCTTCAATCTGGATTAAAAGTCCTGACAGCCAGGACTACTGTCATCATCTCTTTGATGCTGATGTGCCTCTTGGCCTGATTGCTGTTCCAAATGTCATGAACTCTCAGACTGGAAAAGTGCACTACCCAGACCATATCTGAGACATTTGTGGTTAAGGTTTGAACATTAGGTGTCCCTTGTAAAGGGAATGCCAGTGTTGGTTTGGACATGATGACTCCCCCATATGATCTCTGTCTCACTCTGCCTCTCTCTTATTTTTTATTTTATCATTAAAAGCAAAAACTGTACCAGACCACATACATGGCAATATCTAATGAAACTGTCAACAATACGAGACAAAATATGTGGTAACTAGCAAGCACATATAAAACAGAAACATTAATAACAGTTCATAGACCATCCCAAAGAAGAAGGAAAAAACACTTCAAGCACCCAATTAAAAAAATAAGTTTCTGTAAGTTATCCATTTTGAAATACTGGTGAACCTCTACTGCTAATGAGGCCTAATTCTGCCCTTGTGCTATCACTTTCAGCTGCCAATATACTCCATACATCTGCAAATTCTTTAATTTAATCATCCTTAAATTCCACTCCAAATGTCCCCATCAACACCTGATAATAACACTCCACACCCCATCCTCTCAGCAACAGAATCTGTACCTTCTACAAAATCAACCAGTTCTCTTACCTAACCCCTCAAATACTAACTTCTAATGAGTTTGCATTTTCTTCCGAAAAATAGCTTCCAAATTTTTCATACATTCCTCTCAAATCTGCCTCCTCAATGAAAACGCCAAAACATATGCAACACACCTGCATTTGGCTCCTTACATCACAAACATTCCCAACAAACAAAACAAACCATTGATGCCTTATCTCACAAGCACAGCAAAGAGTTCTATACCATCTCTAAACAAAAAGCATGCACTGATCCCATGTGACTAAAATACCCTTTAACCTGCCAGTCATCCTTTCTCCTGGATGAAACGCAACTCCTGCCTTGTAGGCCCATCTTTCAGGAAGCTTCTTTTGTGACCAATAAAAATCCAAAAGCGATACACCGAACAGAAAATAAGGAACTTCAAGGCCAGGCAGGACAGGAGAACCAAAACCATTTAATGCAGACCCACACAGCAATGAAAATAGACACAAGGTAACACAATGTCACCAAAATCACAAGGTTAAGTGCTTTCACCTGGAACACCCCCAGGCTTCATAAGAACAAGTCAACTGCCTGAATCACTGTTATAAATACTACCATCAGTCATGAAAATCACAACAATTAATAACAATTAACAGTTTAAACAACCCTGTACAGTCAATTCTAAAACTGAACGTATGCATTCATGCCGTACATCCTTAGCTTAGGTTGTAAGTCCAAACATAAATTGAACATCATCACTTAAAAAAACTTGCACATAATCATAATACAGTGTTAAAAAATATATCATAAAAAAAAAGATATATATATATATATATATATATATATATATATATATATATATATATATATATGAGTAACGTAAATTGTTTTTTAAAAATGATTGTAAATTTCTAAAATATTCTCATTTATCTCTCCTTGTAAAAACCATACGGGTACATGTGGGGTACTTCAGATTGTTGTGACCCACTTATGATATTGCTGCTCTTAATTTCAATACACTGTTGATGCTAATTTGATCATTTAAAGCTGGGGTCCTTCCTGAATCTAATTTGAGTTGCCAGAAAAGCTCCCTATATTCTAGCCTGACTTCTAAGCAACCTCCCCGGGTATCAATAGCCACCTGTTCTAATACAAATAACTTAGGTTTCATATCCTTGCATACCCTTGAATGCTTGTATAATGCATTAGATTCTTCAGCCTTAGTTACATCATACATGTTCATACATTCTCCTCCTCAAATTCTTCTTGATATAAAATACACATAAGCACATATAAAACAGAAACATTAATAACAGTTAATAGACCATTCCAAAGAAGAAGGAAAAAACACTTTAAGCACCCAATTAAAAAAAATTCTGTAAGTTATCCGTTTTGAAATACTGCTAATGAGGCCTAATTCTGCCCTTGTGCTATCACTTTCAACTGCCAATATAATCCATACATCTGCAAATTCTTTAATTTAATCCACCTAAAATTCCAATCCAAATGTCCCCATCAACACCTGATAATAACACTCCACACCCATCCTCTTTGCAACAGAATCTGCATCTTCTACAAAATCAACCAGTTCTCTCTTACCTAACCCCTCAAATACTAACTTATAATGACTCCACATTTTCTTCCAAAAAATAGGTTCCAAATTTATGATAATTCTTCTCAAATCTGCCTCCTCACCAAAAACGCCAAAACATATGCAACACACCTGCATTTGTCTCCTTACATCACAAACATTCACCTCCCCTTGATGCCTTATCTCACAAGCACAGCAAAGAGTTCTATACCATCTCTGAACAAAAAGCATTCACTGATCCCATGTGACTATAATACCCTTTAACCTGCCAGTCAACCATTCTCCTGGATGAAACTCAACTCCTGCCTTGTAGGCCCATCTTTCAGGAAGCTTCTTTTGTGAACTACTGTACTTCTGATGTATCAGCATTCTGTAAGCATGACCTTTTTTTTCTCTAACATCATCCATATCATCCCACCTTTGCAAGCATCTCTCTCCTTATAAAATGGGGAAAAGGAGAAGGCTCCAGGGATTGAGTGTGCTGCCGTCAGACAGACCTGAAGTGCCTTTGAAGTTTCCTCATATGTAGCCTTGCCACTGAGATAATGAGGACAACTAATGCTATGTATATGCAATGTATAATGCATGAAAAAAATGGTAAGATGGTTTATTTCCCTTTCTATTAATGTATGTCTGTCTATATCTTAAGTGATAATTTAATAAAGGTGTTTAAAAAAAGAATTCTCTTGCAGGCATACACTCTCTTCCAGCCATTACTTCAGAATTGGGCCAGTAAATCTACTTTGCCCTGGGGAAGGAAGACCTTCTGATTTTGACAGTATAGTGAGTCCACCAGGAAGACCACTGTCCTTAAGGGCTCCAGTATGGATTTTTCGAGCTTTACAGAGAATCGTAAAACAAGTCAGAATGCTGGTTAATGCCTTCCTTTGACTCCTTCTATGAATGGTTCTGAATAAGGCAATTGCTAATATAAGGACATATGCATGTACACCTCATTTTGTGGTGGGCTATTAGTGGAGCCAAGCATTTTTTGAAAACCCTGGGCACAGTATGTAAGTCAATGAGCAAAGAGGTAAACAATGAGTGGGATTTTGCGATTTCCTCATTTTGAATATGACAGTTGTCTTTGGCCCCTGTGTGTGGAACATCTCAGATCCAAGACTGCCATCAGGGTTTGAGGAAACAGGAGGGGTAAGAGTGCATATAGGGCAGGCATTCAAAATTTGAAGCATTTATGAATTAGCTTAGTTTTGACAGATCAAGGATTGGTTTCATAGTGCCCTCTTTTTAAGGCACTAGTAACAGCTTTTGAGTAAAAACCTGTGCCTTCGCCTTCCTAAAACTCTCCAAAAATGTTGGGAAAGAAAGGAACTTCTGTCTGTATCCCTCGATAATATGTTTTCATTTTTTATGCAAAAAGGGACACACACCCCTTAAATCTGGAAGATCATCTGTTGGGAAATATGGGGATTTCTATGCTAGGCTGTTATTCAGAGGTGGCATGAGAGGAAGAAAAATGACTCTGTCTCTACTGCTTCCTGTCTGGATCCTGGTACTACTTCCTGTCTGGGTCCTGGCCCAAAAAGCTACCAGGCTTCCGTTTCTGATTACATTGCCACCCATGTTTTAAAGTCCCTCTTTTCCTTTGGCTTGCTTTGTCTTGGTCTGGTATTGTTAGATGGTCTAGTGTTTGGATACTCAGTTAATAATGTACCTATGCATGGGAGGATGGAATAGTTGTTTAACTGATTCCATTAACTAATTTCTTTCCTCCACCTTTTCAAAGATCTATTGAAACGGGGTCTGAACAGACATTCCTTGCCCAATGATGCACTGATGGGTGCCACACTCACATCCTCTAGCAAGGGTTGTATCCTTAGCTATGCACACATCTTAATTACAGACTTTGTGGCAGCAGCAGCCCAGCATGCAGCACTGCATAATATCCACATTTGCATATCTCCGGCCCTTTTCATCTGTCTAGGCAAGTTTGACAAGTTTTGCCTTCTGCTCTTTCTGGGTGAGCTCCCCAGTCATATCTACTGTCTGTCACACTTAATAGTTCTAAAGCTCATGGTTGCCAAAATGTATAACTTCATACCAAAGTGGTCTAGGATTCTGCTCGCCTGAGCGTTGGGAAGGATATTCTGGCCTGGAACCATTTTAGACCCCTTAGCAGCATACATGAACACCACTTCAGAATCTACCATTACATTTTTATATAATTACTTAAAGGGATCCTGGACCCTGTAGAAATGGTTAGGCTTCTATGACCGGGGAAAAGGGAGTCTGTTTCCTCTGATGCTATGTTACAAGTATCCACAAATGCCTGAGATATTGGAATAACAGCAATGTTCAAACTTAAAATGTCTAAATATTTATTGTGGGTCTCTGAGACTTTTCTGCCTTTCCATTTGAAGTATGGCCTAATTAAAGACAATGTCTCCTCAAATAAGACGTCTTCTGGTGGATAACCAGAAGACACGGTGTCCCTGTTCAAAAGAAGATTTACAAGTTTAACGTTAATGCTACGTGTGAAAGAGAGCATATAGTTTACCTTGCACATTATTTATGTTATAGGAAGTTCTACACTGGAAAAACAGATAGATGCTTTAAAGACAGGATCCGGGGCATGTATACCACATAAATATGAACAAACTAATAAACAAAATGCCAGCAGCTCAAAAACACAATCCAGGTTTATTAAAAATCCAGGTAAGCGCTTTCAGCTGTAACACCAGCCTTCATTAGACAACAAGCAAAGTGAGCCACTCCTTTTTATACAAAATCCAGTGTATAATTAATTAACATTTAATCAATTAGAATCTAGATTTTTAATAAACCTGGATTGTGTTTTTGAGCTGCTGGCATTTTGTTTATCATTTTGCTTATACCACATAAATAAAAGGAGCAGGGTGAATGCATTACCAAAACATATTATTAATACAGATTTGCCACATACTTTTAAGTTCATGGCCATAGGCAGGGTTTATACGTATGCTAGAGCAGGTGATGCTCATAATCGAATTGAGGAGTTAGAGGTTACATGGATAGTTAAACTCAGAGGGAATGCTGGACGTGGGCTGAATGAATATGTTCCCGAGACCTAAATTGAAATCCAGACCACTGTTTAGATAAAGAATGCTCATTAGTTTTATATAATTTGTAGATGCAATAATACTGCTGCAATTAGTTTAAATGTTTTTATATTAATATATTTATTGTAAGTGTTATATGTTTATACTTTTAAGTACTCATATATGTTTTAATTGATGGCTTTTTGATCATGTGACTGTGAGAGGTGTTTTATTATGTGATGTCTCTGAAATTATATAAAAGGATGGTTTGAGTTTTAGTATTTGTTAACACCTGATGAAGCAGTTTGTGAAAGCGCTTGTGTTCTCCTACCTGTGATTCAAAACATGGAGTTTCTTACACTGGAGTGTGTAGCCTTACCCGAGTCCATTTGTTGTTTCTTATTATTTGGACTTTGTGCTTATTTGGACACAGGTACCTGGTTTTTAGCTGTAGTTCTAGTTTGTTTTACAAAAATGATTAATTACGTTTAGTAAATTAATGTAATTTAGTATGACTGTTTCCTTCCATCTGGATTTAAAAGCAATTCCTAAGTATTGCAAAGTATTACTCTCCCAATTAAGATTTTTATAACTTTGTAAGAGTTTATTAACTTTTATGTTAATTAGTAAAGTTTTAGTTTTATTCTGATTAAAGTTTAGACCTGATATTCTTTGAAAAATGTTAATTGATTTTATAATATATTGTAAGGAAGAATCTATGTCTCCACTTGTTATAAGAATGTTATCTGCGAATAACTGGATTTTATGACAGTTCTCCCTATTTAAGGAAAATCCATGTATGTTCATATTATTTGTTATATAGTTGACAAATGGTTCTAGTTATAAAGCAAATAATAAAGGTGACAATGGACATCCTTGTTTCATACCTTTTAAAATTTTAAATGATGTCGATAGACATGAACCAATTTTAACATATGCTTGAGAATCTTTATACAGTTTTAGTATTAGATTAGCGAGCTCTAGAGAAAAAATGATATAGCTTTAAAGATTCTTTGTAAATAGAACCAGCTAACAGAATCAAAGGCTTTATCAATATCTAAGCTAATGATGGTAAGTTGCTTTTTAGATTTATTTCAATATCTATCACAGACAACAGTTTTATAATATTGTCTTGTACTTTCCTATGTATAATGAAACCATTTTCTCATGATGTATTAGACTGGGAAGTATATTATTTAATCTTTTTGCTAGGATAGACATAAACTTTTTATAATCTGTTTAACAAAGAAATAGGATAATAAGAAGAACATAAATGCTTGTCTTTGCCTTGCTTTGGGATAGAGGAAATAATATCATATTTCCAAGAAGGGGGGATTTTTTGATCATGTTTAACAATGGAAAATGTATTTAACAAGATCTTATGGGTTGTATCTGGTAATATTTTATACATTTCTGGAATTATTCCATCCAAGCTTAGGGCTTTATTATTTTTTATGTTTTTAATTTGATCTTTAAGCTCTGTTAATGATATTGGTTTGTTTAACATCTTATTTTGTTGTTTAAATAATTTATTAACAACATTGTTTTGTACAAAATTATCTATTATATTATTTTCTAAAAAAAGTATTCTATCATTAATTGATTTATAATATTCTTTAAATGCTTCTAAAATACCTTTAAATCAGTTATCTTTTCTACAGTGTTATTTACTTTGCATTTAATTTCATTATTATGGTTTAGATTATTAATTTGTTTGGTTCTAATAACCAGTTTATGTAAATGTTTAGGATTTATGGAATAAGATTGCAGCTTCAATCTTTCTAAGTTTATAGCTACCTTATGATTTAGTATTTCTAGATATTTTTGATTTAGAGTTGACAATTCTGCATTTGATTATCATTTGGTTTAAGTTTTAATTTTAAACTATCAATCTTACTCTGTAACTCTGATAGTTCCCTAGTCCATTCTTTTCTTTTTAAAAGGTACAATTTTTAATTCTGCCATATAGGTAGGCCTTCGATGTATCCCAGAGTATAGTATCTGTTACTTCAATATTGTTATTAAACTCCAGAAAAGTAATTACTTCAGATATGGACCAGTCTTTAAAGCCTTTAATATTTATTAAATAGACTGGAAATCTTTGCCAATAAATTAATTCATTATTTTTCACATAGAGATAAAAAAAAGCATTATGGACTGATAGTGGGCATGACATTATTAAAACTTCATTTATTTTGGAATATGATCTATTGGTTACAAAAACTTTATCTATGTTTCTTTGGGTTTCAAATCTAAAAGAATGGTTGTCTTTCGGCTTTT
The DNA here is from genome assembly GCF_019279795.1 of Protopterus annectens. NCBI lineage: Eukaryota > Metazoa > Chordata > Ceratodontiformes > Protopteridae > Protopterus > Protopterus annectens. The sequence goes on from NC_056732.1 coordinate 667,816,500, forward strand.
TCCCGGTAAGGGGTCGCCACAGCGGAACTCCAGTCCGCTAATGATTGGCAGTAGATTTTTACAAAACGCCGAGGTGCCAGCTTGATGCCCAACCTTCAATGAAGGCAAGCCCATTTACGCATGCATGTCTTTCGAACGCTACCCAACCATGGGGAGGACATGCAGACTCCACACAGAAGGTACTCCCAAGCCAAGCTGAGAATCGAACGGGAGAACCTCTTACTCTGAGGTAACAATGCTATCGCTGTACCACAGTGGCATGGTTCCAAAACTAAAAGAAAAATGTGTATAATTAAGTGAGTTTGTTAGTTTTAAATCGTGTATATCTCTAAGATTCATTAAAGAGATAAACTTATTTAATTTTTTAGGCTGTGGTGTCATTTTAAATCCAGTAAGTCTAGAAGTATCACTGGGTACTAGTAAACAATTAAAATCTCCGGCCATAATTATTTCACCCTTAGAATGTAGTGTGATCATATCTAGTTATTTTTTTCACAGATCTAGTTCCCAATCCAGGAATCCAGTAAGAGTTAACTAAAGTATAACATTTTTATTGATTTCTAATATTAACAAACACAACATTCCTTCTTTATCAGAGAATGTATTTATAATTTTTGGCATAACAGTAGAATTTTTCCATAATATAAGTGTCCCTCTTCTTTTATTTTTGTAACAAGAGTCAATGAGTATAGTATAGCCATTAAAGGATGTTTTATCTAGATCTTTTTTCAGTAAGTGAGTCTCTTGTGGAAAGATTATTTGTGCCTTATGTAATTTGATAAATTTAAACAAACCTGCTCTTTTTGTATTATTTAAGCCATTAACATTAAGTGATAAACAGTTGTAAGTTAGCATATGTACAGGATGTATTTAAAGAATGTGTGATAAACTTTATTATAATATATTTGGAAGTAACTTTTTAAGTATTTTATCATGGATGAAGCAAACATTTTAGCTATTAGTTTCTGAAATAAAATTCTATATACAAAAACACACATGGAACTTAAAGTTACTGGTTTGATTAAATTGTTAATCAAACCACCCATAAACTGCAACTCACACTCCAAAAACATTGTTTTCAGCTACTGCCTTGTATACAGGGTACAAGTAACAATAAACCTACTTAAATTGTATAGTAGCTCAATGTAAATCAGCTTTAAGTTTATGTGCTTACTAAATGTATTATACTTTATATAAGTGAATTAGAATACATATAGAAGAACCAATAAAGGACTAGGTTATACCTTTAAGATTCATATATGTTCACGCTAGATATATTAAGTTGCGTTTTGTAACAAAATACAGTTCGCTTATTTGTTTATTTGCATCAAGTGCCCTATTTTAACATAAGTCATATTAATCTATTTCTCACTTCTTCTCCCATGCTCTTACCCATTACCATATCTTCCTTTATGTATTTATATTGGCTGATTCACTCCTAGCTGTTTAAAGCAACTGCCTTTGTTTTGCAAAATGAATGGTCCTAAAGAAGTAAGTAGCTATCATTAATGGGCAATATATCCAAAGATACTTTGATGCTCTGTCTATGTCTAGTCTCATCTAATGCTTTAAGTAAAATTACTAATCTTTTACACATTAGACAAATGAAGGCAATTCAATAAGTGACCTTGACTTTAAACATATAATATATGCGTAATGTTGTAGTGTAATAGATAAGTGTATCAAAAAATTAAGCAGAAAAACCTCAGCAAATGAAAGTTTAACATTCAACAGGTAATCAAAGATGATTCTGTACAGTTCAATGACTAAAGTAATACAAATAAACTTGAAACCTTCGATGCCATCTAAACTTGAAAACTTCTATGCTATCTGTTATAACTTTCAAATTCTTCAAGAAATCTGAATATATTGACAACGCTGTATGGATAAGTGTTAAAAATCAAAGAGCATTTTCTATTTATTCCCTCTTTCCATTCCCCTATTGACTTGAAGTAATCCTTAATGATTTGGGTGGGGAATCAGAAAGCTTTACATAAGGTGAAAAAAAGGTGTCCCTGTAATATCTACAGAGTATAAAGTTTACAATCTTCAAATTTTCAAAACTTATGCTAACATTCATTTACATTATGATCAGTCATCCTGTATATTTTATTAAAGTGAGAACAGTATGATTTCTAATCACAATATCTGCTGAATTACATGGCATGAAACTTTGTGCTATAAAACATAAACACATTTACTGCTTTTTATGTTGTTTCATGTCTAACAGCTACACAATGTGTTACCACAATATTTAAATTTAATTTAGATCATTCTTGTATCTGATATGTAAGTTAATTTGCTATAAGTATTATTAAAGAAACAGAATTATATACCAACATACTCCGCATGAAAACTGATATTAAACTACTGAAGCTGTCTTTCATCTTTATTTTCTCCCCACCATACCTTATTTAATGTTCTGATGTTTCTCTTCATTTTCTACATCAAATGACATTTATTATAGCTTGTTTGAAAACAAAAAAATGTTAAAGTCTGCAGTTGAAGTCATATTTCTTTCCATTTTTTACAGATGCTGTTGCAGGATTCCAGACATCTAGCATTGGGTTAAAGGTCACCAGCTGGTTTAGTTTAATGTGAGCAGCTGCTACTTGCAACTACATTACATTCTGCTTGTCAAACTTGGCTCGCGGACCTGAATCCAGCTAAAACAACATCCGAGGGTCTTCAGGTGGGAAAGCAGAGCACACAGAGCAAGAAAAAACAAAAGAAATGCTCGAGACGGCTCTGTAGCATCTTAAAAAGACCCACAGATGCATTAGTTTAATGGTATCATTCCAAAACCCACAGAACCAACAAAAAAGGAGAAATCCGGACATAACAGTACAGTACTAATCTGATCATTCGAAGCCAGATAAACAAATCACAGTGTCAAATATGTGGAAATTCACAACTATCACATTTCTAGTCTAGGACGTTTCTCATAGAGACCTAATGTAAATAAACAACAACACATACATTTTTTTCTCCTCTTTTCATTTTCAATTATTACTACCCACATCTAAGCCACGTGGCTCCCCAATACAGTATAAGAGGTCACTTAAAAGAAAACACTATATACATTTTCCTATAGCTGTCTATCTAATTACAATTAAAATGTCATTAACCTCCTAATATACCAAGATATTTAATTTAAGAAATCAAATCTGCTATTATAACCACATGCACCCTTGTAATTAAAATAGGCACAAGTGTATACCCCACCAGTTACACACATGAGAGAGGTCTTTATTTAGCAGATTAATATGCAAAGGTTATTTAAAAAAAAATTAAATAAAAAGTGTAATAAAGTAGATAGAAAGAGAAAAAATATATAGTAAATATCACTATTTACCTTGTAAAATGCACACGTACTGAGAAAAAAAAAAGAAAGAAAGAAGTCCATTCTATTTATCCTTCAGTTTTTTTAGGAGTGCCTTCTTTCACAGATCATCCATTTTTTGTTGCATGTCTCTTCAGGCTTTGTGTTTACCAATCCATATCTTCAGACTCAGATATTAGATTTTTCTTCTGGACAACGCCTACAGATTCTTGTAAGGAGCCAAAAATCTTCTCACCATCAGGCAGATATATTTTTATCCTGGCCGGGAAAAGCACTTGGGCTTTAATGTTAGATTTTTTAAGGGACTTTATTAAAGGGATACATTCTTTCCTTTTGGCAACAACAGAAGAAGTATAATCATTGTCAAAACAAATGTTTTTGCTATTGATTTTAACAGGAGGGGTGGACCTAGTAGATTTTAATACCAAGTCTTTATCCTGAGTTGACATAAATTTTACTATTATGGGGGTAGATGAATTTCCAACTGAAACTGGTTTTGACAAATGAAAGAGATTCAGGCAAATTTAGTGCTGTGGGTAACCATTTGTTCAGAAATTGAATCATGTTGTTGCCTTCTTCTTTTTCTGGTATCCTGTAGATTCTTACATTATTTCTTTTTGATCTACTCTCTAAATCTTCTACTTTCTCTAGAAGTTTATTGTTCTGCTACAGAAGAAACTCATTCTGATTTTCTCACTCTGCCATCAATATCAGTTACTGTTTCTTCAATAGAGGAAATCTGCTCAGCGCGCTTCTTGATTATTTCATTGAGTAGATCTAGTTGTCTACTACTGTCCTGTTTTATCTTATCTATTTTATCATCCAGTTTATCTATTTTGATTGAAAGTTATTGAATATTTGTGATATTAGATTAAAGTTCCTTCTTCACTGCATTTTCCTGATGTGAGCTCTTTGACTTACTCATGTCTGTCTCTCCTGTTGAAAATTTCATGACAGGAAAAAAAAAAAAAAAAAAAAAAAGATAACACTAAACTGAAGAAACCCCCCCCCAAAAGGGCAGATATTTATGTTTCTTCCAAGATGTATGTGAATAGTTTACTTCAGGAAAAAATGAATACTTCCTGTCAGAATACTGAAAAATAGGCAGAGCTAAAATTCTAAGCTGTTAGTTGTTTGGCATCTTGGTTACGGTCCTCCACCACCGAGTTTTTGAATATTGTTAATGATATGCACCTTAAATTAGGTTGGTATTTGTGCACTTTAGATGTTTACCAATATTCCACATTGGGCAGGTTTGCCTTGAATATTGGTTGAATTGTGTTTCTCTGCATAACAGAAGACTTAATACTTTTTTGATTTGTCACATGGAACATGTCCTGACTAAAAAGTTTTTTTTTTTTATTTTAAAGAGGAATGCTATTTGCAGCTTAAGGCGGCTGCCATGGTGGCATCAATTGCTCTAATTTATGCAGATCTATTTATAAGATTTTTCAAAGAACAGATGATTCTACCTGTAATATATATTTAGTATCCATGGACATCTGGTGTCGATACTTAGATGATTGCTAGTTGGTTTGGCACTCGGATGTTGAACATCTATGAGAATTTGAGGGTTACCTAAATGATAATAAGTGGGGTATACAGTTTACACTCAATTTTGATTCTAAATGAACTACTTTTTTTGGATGTTTCGATTCATGTACAGGATGATAGCACTTTAGGTACCCAAGTATATAGGAAGTACCCTCAGATTAATACTTTGTTACAAGCCAACAGCTGTCACCCTCAACATATTAAGAATATTCCTAAGGCACAGTGTATGCACCGCCATAGAATTTGTTCTTCTGATGAATTGTTAGCTCAACATGAAGATGACTTAGTTATCAGGTTTTGGAATACAGGGTACAAATACCATGATATTATGATATTATCACTTCAAGGGATACAGTTAGGAGATTGGATAGTACAGAACTATTACAATACAAAACTAAAACTAAGACGATGGTGCTGGGTAATTCATCTACATTTGTCACTAATTTTGGTAGTAACACATCATTTTTGACTGATATCATAAGGAAACACTGGGGGATCTTATTGTCTGATGATACCTTGAGGGATTTGATACCTACTAAATGTCTCTTCTCTTACAGAAGAGGCAGAATGTTGGGCAGTTGGTTTAATCATCATAAAAAGTTTAGTATTATTTGGCAAAACAGACCACTTCAGATGGGCAATATTTGACAGGATGTCAACCTTATGGCCACTGTAGTTTCTGTAAATATGTTCGTCAAACAACTCAATTTACTTCTTATAATACTTTGCGAGTATTTGATATATATGTTAATAAAACCAAAAGGAGCAACTAGGCTGATGCAGAGTCACAAGTGTAAATGAAAAGGCAAAATCCTCAGGTTAAAATCCAACTTTAAATGAAGAGTCACAAGTGTAAATGAGAAGGCAAAATCCTCAGGTTAAAATCCAACTTTAATTCCACTGCAGGTCAGATAAGCGCTTTCACTCATTCATTTGAGCTTCATCAGATCATGTAACAAAGACCTTCAAGTACATAGGCTACATTTATACAGTTAAAACATCTCCTATTGGCCTATCAAAAGCTACTTCTTGTTTACGTATTCATGAGTCAATCTAAGATTAAAAATATATGCACATATAAACATGCTGAAATGTATAAAATGACAGAGTAGATATAAAAAATACATATAAAAACTCTCCATGAACACTCAAGATGCTCTAATAAATATGTATATATAAATATATATGTCAAAAGAAATATGTTTCAAGGGGTAAAAACATATATATTTCATCATTTATTATAAAATCTACAAACATTCCTCCGTTTGTTTAACATAGGTTTAATAGAGGCTCTCTCATTGAGACCTAAACCCCTATCTGCTCTCAATCTGACTATCCACATACTCTCCTTGCTCTCAGTATGGTTCCTGATGTCACCTCCTCGTATACTGGGTTTAATGTTCTCAAGAGCTCTAAATAAAAAATAATGTTCAGGACCTGCTTGGGCTACGTGCTTAGCTAAGGCATTGTGAGGTGAAGCCTTCCTAATGTGGTAAAGATGTTCTCTTATCCTGTCTTTAAATTGACGATTGGTTTTGCCAACATAAAATGCATCACATATTTGGCACACTGCCAAATAAACTAAATGAGTAGTATCACAAGTTAGTGTGCATATCAGGATGTTCAAAAAATGGGCTGGGGTCAAGAGAATTACAATAATTACAGCGTCCACATGGTTTTGTGTGTTCAAGAGGCATTGACCGTTCATCCCTTTTTGAATAGCATAGCATTCTCCTTAAATTCAATTTATTCCTATATAAAAAAGAGGGTTTAGTCCCCACAAGTTTGCCAATGGTGTCATCAGTACAGAGAATAGGCCAGTCTTTGCTAATAATATTCTTGATTGCTGGACAATCAGTACTATATGGTAAAGAAACCCTTACGTGAGTTGATCTATCATCTCTACCATTGTCTATTGTAATAGATCCACCAGTAATAACTGGTCCAAAATAAGGGGCTGCTCTGTTCAGTCTAAGTTTATTGACATCCGAGAGGTTGGACTCAATCTCTTGTGAGCTATAGCCCCGTTCTTCTAGCCTTATCTTGAGGTCACTCACTTCCATTAGGAAGCCTTCTTCTGTGGCATTTAGCCTAGAGGTTCTCATCCCCTGGCCTCTAATGATATTTTTAAAAATATGCTGTGGGTGCATACTATCACGCTGTAATAGAGTATTAAAATAGCAAGGTTTCCTATAGACACCTGTATTGATCAAACCACATGCTAATTTTTCTATATACAAGTCAAGAAATTCTATCTTCTCTCTAGAGTGATTCATACTGAAGGTTAAACAGCCAGTGAGGTTGTTCAATGTAGTATGGAACACAAACAAATCATCAACACTGCCTCTCCATAAAACAAAAACATCATCCACGAAACGTCTATAAAAGTTACATATTGTTTAAACATTTCTAAATTAAAGAGACTCTCAAATTCCCAAAATGCCAAAAACATGTTTGCATAGCTGTTGGCACAAGGTGTGCCCATGGCTACACCACCTCGCTGTTGGTAGAACTTGTTGTCATAGGTGAAAAGATTGTTATTCAAAATGAGTTCAAGGAAATGTACAATGAGGTCTACTTTAACTGATGTATATTAAGCTATGTAAGAGTAGATACTCAGTGATATAAATCAGGCCTATGTTATTTGGTAACACAGTAAACAAGGACTTGATGTCAAAGCGTTACAAAAATCAAGTTATCAACGTCACAAATGCCACCTAAACAGTCATACAAATCTGTTAAAAACTGTTTGGAATCTTTCAGTACAACTTTGTTCTTATTCAATATAGGTGCAAATGTTTCTCAACATAGACAGAAAGGTTTTCAGTGATCCAACCCTGACCAGACACTATGGGTCTCATTGGTGGGTCAATGGAGTCTTTAATGAATTTTAGGTAACCCATGTATTGTTGGTACAAGTGGATTCTTAACAAAGAGATAGTTAAACAATTCTTGATCCAAGATATCACCTTTCAACATATCTAATAACATATTGTTTATGTGACTAATAGTGGCTTGCACTATTTGTTCATTAACTTGTAAATAGAAATCATCTTCCAAGAGTTTAATCATAGCATCATGATATTTGCTAGTGTCCATCACTACTATCCGACCACCTTTATCAGCTGGTTTGATGGTTATGGACTGTAATGACTGGAGTTTAAGTAAGCTAGTCTGCTCCCCTCTAGTCAAATTACCATTCTTCCTATATTTCTTTAGAGACAAATATTCATACAAATCATCCTCAGTTAGTTTCAAATATGCTTCAACTAACGGATGATTAGGTGGGACAAAGTTGCTAAGATTCTTAAACTTTGGTGGTCTAGTAATGTTATTGTCTGTCAATTCACTATCAGTTTTATCATGAAATAGCAGTTTAAGCATAAGATTTCGACAGAAAAGTCTCATGTCTACTACAGTGTCCGTAAAGTTACTGTGTGCACTTGGTATAAAGTTTAGGCCTTTACTTAATAATTTCTCATCACATTCAGTCAACAAATATCCTGAGATGTTATGTACCATAGAATCTGCTGGTATCAAAATTTCAGCTGTATCTAATTTACTTTGTTCTTCCACATCTTCTTTATTGTCTGATGTGGTACATACTCTTCTGATAATTTGCGTTTCTGTCTCCCCTGCTCATTGGCGTCCTTGTTATATTCTTGTCCTTCGGACTGGGAGGAAAAGGAGCTCACTTACTACTCCTGTAGTGATGGTAGTATGTACTTTGTGAGGTAACTTAGATCTCACTATGCCATCATCTACTGACAACCTCTTATTAATCGGTCCCTTCACAACATGTACTGCAGGATATAAGTTAGTTCTGTCTGCAATATTATTCCCAGTAATAGGCTGACTAACTTCTTTAGTATTTGTATTAATAGAGCTAGATCCACTCTCACTATGTAAAATAGTAATTACATCATCAGTATCATTGGAAGTAGTAGTGTTATTAATGTTAGCTATATTTTGTACCCTATTACTAGGCGATACATTGTTATGTACACAGTTAGTAATATCCACAGCTTCACAAGCATTATTGACAACATTAACATTTTCAGAACCAGTACTAGGTTCGGAACCCAGTTGTCTAACACTAGTATAGTCACTAGGTTTAATGGTAGCACTATAATGTCCATGTTTAGGCCAAACGAAGACTTGTCCTAAATTAAAATCTCTATGATCTCTAATTATCTTGCTTCTCTTCTGTTGGAGAAGTTTCCACTCTAAGGCTGATATTCCATCCAACAGGCTTTCAAATAGTGGTTCTATTACAGTACTTGGGAAACAAGAAAAAATTATCTTCTGTTGTTTCTTAATGTTATTAGTGAGTGTTTCCTCTTCAGAGGCAAAAAAGTCAATAAGTAACTCCATGTACTGTTTGCTTACCTCCAAGTTCAGGCGCTGCCACCTTGAAAGCAACTCTGGATAATGTTCTGCATTTTCGTTATTGCTTGGACACAAAAATTGTACCGAGAGGATTACGTATATTAAATATGCTCAATCAGGGGGAACATTATCCAGAGTTGCTTTCAAGGTGGCAGCGCCTGAACTTGGAGGTAAGCAAACAGTACATGGAGTTACTTATTGACTTTTTTGCCTCTGAAGAGGAAACACTCACTAATAACATTAAGAAACAACAGAAGAGAATTTTTTCTTGTTTCCCAAGTACTGTAATAGAACCACTATTTGAAAGCCTGTTGGATGGAATATCAGCCTTAGAGCGGAAACTTCTCCGACAGAAGAGAAGCAAGATAATTAGAGATCATAGAGATTTTAATTTAGGACAAGTCTTCATTTGGCCTAAACATGGACATTATAGTGCTACCATTAAACCTAATGACTCTACTAGTATTAGACAACTGAGTTCCGAACCTAGTACTGGTTCTGAAAATGTTAATGTTGTCAATAATGCTTGTGAAGCTGTGGATATTACTAACTGTGTACATAACAATGTATCGCCTAGTAAGAGGGTACAAAATATAGCTAACATTAATAACACTACTACTTCCAATGATACTGATGATGTAATTACTATTTTACATAGTGAGAGTGGATCTAGCTCTATTAATACAAATACTAAAGAAGTTAGTCAGCCTATTACTGGGAATAATATTGCAGACAGAACTAACTTATATCCTGCAGTACATGTTGTGAAGGGACCGATTAATAAGAGGTTGTCAGTAGATGATGGCATAGTGAGATCTAAGTTACCTCACAAAGTACATACTACCATCACTACAGGAGTAGTAAGTGAGCTCCTTTTCCTCCCAGTCCGAAGGACAAGAATATAACAAGGGACGCCAATGAGCAGGGGGAGACAGAAACGCAAATTATCAGAAGAGTATGTACCACATCAGACAATAAAGAAGATGTGGAAGAACAAAGTAAATTAGATACAGCTGAAATTTTGATACCAGCAGATTCTATGGTACATAACATCTCAGGATATTTGTTGACTGAATGTAATGAGAAATTATTAAGTAAAGGCCTAAACTTTATACCAAGTGCACACAGTAACTTTACGGACACTGTAGTAGACATGAGACTTTTCTGTCGAAATCGTATGCTTAAACTGCTATTTCATGATAAAACTGATAGTGAATTGACAGACAATAACGTTACTAGACCACCAAAGTTTAAGAAGCTTAGCAACTTTGTCCCACCTAATCATCCGTTAGTTGAGGCATATTTGAAACTAACTGAGGATGATTTGTATGAATATTTTTCTCTAAAGAAATATAGGAAGAATGGTAATTTGACTAGAGGGGAGCAGACTAGCCTACTTAAACTCCAGTCATTACAGTCCATAACCATCAAACCAGCTGATAAAGGTGGTCGGATAGTAGTGATGGACACTAGCAAATATCATGATGCTATGATTAAACTCTTGGAAGATGATTTCTATTTACAAGTTAATGAACAAATAGTGCAAGCCACTATTAGTCACGTAAACAATATGTTATTAGATATGTTGAAAGGTGATATCTTGGATCAAGAATTGTTTAACTATCTCTTTGTTAAGAATCCACTTGCACCAGCAATACATGGGTTACCTAAAATTCACAAAGACTCCATTGACCCACCAATGAGACCCATAGTGTCTGGTCAGGGTTGGATCACTGAAAACCTTTCTGTCTATGTTGAGAAACATTTGCGACCTATATTGAATAAGAACAAAGTTGTACTGAAAGATTCCAAACAGTTTTTAACAGATTTGTATGACTGTTTAGGTGGCATTTGTGACGTTGATAACTTGATTTTTGTAACGTTTGACATCAAGTCCTTGTTTACTGTGTTACCAAATAACATAGGCCTGATTTATATCACTGAGTATCTACTCTTACATAGCGAATATACATCAGTTAAAGTAGACCTCATTGTACATTTCCTTGAACTCATTTTGAATAACAATCTTTTCACCTATGACAACAAGTTCTACCAACAGCGAGGTGTGAGCCATGGGCACACCTTGTGCCAACAGCTATGCAAACATGTTTTTGGCATTTTGGGAATTTGAGAGTCTCTTTAATTTAGAAATGTTTAAACAATATGTAACTTTTTATAGACGTTTCGTGGATGATGTTTTTGTTTTATGTAGAGGCAGTGTTGATGATTTGTTTGTGTTCCATACTACATTGAACAACCTCACTGGCTATTTAACCTTCAGTATGAATCACTCTAGAGAGAAGACAGAATTTCTTGACTTGTATATAGAAAAATTAGCATGTGGTTTGATCAATACAGGTGTCTATAGGAAACCTTGCTATTTTAATACTCTATTACAGTGTGATAGTATGCACCCACAGCATATTTTTAAAAATATCATTAGAGGCTAGGGGATGAGAACCTCTAGGCTAAATGCCACAGAAGAAGGCTTCCTAACGGAAGTGAGTGACCTCAAGATAAGGCTAGAAGAACAGGGCTATAGCTCACAAGAGATTGAGTCCAACCTCTCGGATGTCAATAAACTTAGACTGAACAGAGCAGCCCCTTATTTTGGACCAGTTATTACTGGTGGATCTATTACAATAGACAATGGTAGAGATGATAGATCAACTCACGTAAGGGTTTCTTTACCATATAGTACTGATTGTCCAGCAATCAAGAATATTATTACGAAACACTGGCCTATTCTCTGTACTGATGACACCATTGGCAAACTTGTGGGGACTAAACCCTCTTTTTTATATAGGAATAAATTGAATTTAAGGAGAATGCTATGCTATTCAAAAAGGGATGAACAAGTCAATGCCTCTTGAACACACAAAACCATGTGGACGCTGTAATTATTGTAATTCTCTTGACCCCAGCCCATTTTTTGAACATCCTGATATGCACACTAACTTCAGCATATGTGCTGTAGCTACCTGTGATACTACTCATATAGTTTATTTGGCAGTGTGCCAAATATGTGATGCATTTTATGTTGGCAAAACCAATCGTCGATTTAAAGACAGGATAAGAGAACATCTTTACCACATTAGGAAGGCTTCACCTCACAATGCCTTAGCTAAGCACGAGCCCAAGCAGGTCCTGAACATTATTTTTATTTAGAGCTCTTGAGAACATTAAACCCAGTATACGAGGAGGTGACATCAGGAACCATACTGAGAGCAAGGAGAGTATGTGGATAGTCAGATTGAGAGCAGATAGGGGTTTAGGTCTCAATGAGAGAGCCTCTATTAAACCTATGTTAAACAAACGGAGGAATGTTTGTAGATTTTATAATAAATGATGAAATATATATGTTTCTACCCCTTGAAATATATTTCTTTTGACATATATATTTATATATACATATTTATTAGAGCATCTTGTGTGTTCATGGAGAGTTTGTATATGTATTTTTTATATCTACTCTGTCATTTTATACATTTCAGCATGTTTATATGTGCATATATTTTTAATCTTAGATTGACTCATGAATATGTAAACAAGAAGCAGCTTTTGATAGGCCAATAGGAGATGTTTTAACTGTATAAATGTAGCCTATGTACTTGAAGGTCTTTGTTACATGATCTGATGAAGCTCAAATGAATGAGTGAAAGTGCTTATCTGACCTGCAGTGGAATTAACGTTGGATTTTAACCTGAGGATTTTGCCTTTTCATTTACACTTGTGACTCTGCATCAGCCTAGTTGCTCCTTTTGGTTTTATTAACATTATTCAAGTTTATCTGGAGCACTGGGCGTTTATCCTGTTTGTCAGCGAGTGGTTTGTTCCTATTTGATATATATGTTTATGGTGACCGTAAATCAGATTGGGTTATATATTTGGTTTTATGTACACGCCATGCCTTTTATGTAGGGCAAACCTCTCGTCCACTCAAAATATGTATATTTGAACATCTTAGTGATGTTAGATGTGCTCGCAGTTCTAATGTTTTTTATATAAACATACGGTCATGCATCCTACAGTTACATTTAGTTTTGTTATTATTGATAACATTATGTTTAATAATAAAGACAAATCAGGTTGTCATAGAACATTAGGTAAAAAAGAGGAAAAGTGGATTATTCAACTAGGAGCACTTTTTTCTCCTGGTCTTAATGAATATTTTTGATTCACCAATCAGGTTTGAATTAACTGTATATAGGAAGGGGTTGTAGGTATATGTGATTAATACACTGAAGAAGTCTGTATTGCTGAAACCGGTATGCTGCTTTACCTGTTCTCTGTTCTTTGGTAATAAAAGTTTTATGCTGACAATTTGAGTGCTGGCCGTTGGTTCTTCCTTGTGTATAATAAGCACAGGAGTGATAATCCAGACCTCGCTTCCTAATCAGCTTTCCCAGAGACAGCATACATACAACAGAGAACAATGGACCCAAGATGGAACCCTCCAAAACCTTACATTCCAAAGGGTAGAAGAAGGATACCCAAAGTCACCCTCTGGGAATGTCTAGAAAGATAAGATGTAACCAAAGACTATGCCAATAATGCCACAGTAAGATCAAAGTCCATGCAATCAGACCAAGGTGAATGATACAGGAAGATCAATTACTAGAACAGCAAAGGTATTTTCAGTGCTACAGTGAGTCCAAAACCCAGACTAAAATGGATCAATGAGATTGTAAGTCTTCAATTATAACTTCAGTTGCTCATTCACAATATTATCAATAATTTTGCTGAAGGTTAGAGATAGGGCAATACTTCACATAAACACTTGGAAACAAACAAACCTTTTCTTAAGAAACAGTATTATCAATGCTTACTTAAAGCAGATGAGGAAAAACACTACAGAATCACTACATCTAAGGGTTTAATTTTTTTCTTGTGACATAAATAAGACATGTTGGTGAGACAAGTATGTGTCTCAAAGGATCCCCATGCTCTGGAACAGGCTCTTCATCCATGTGAAACAGAGTCCATCCCTAACCTTATTTAAGTGTAACCTTGATCAGTGGATGGGAAAATAGAAATCCACCCAGGTTTGGCCTCCATGTCTCTGACAAACAGAGACAGACAGTAATGCCCAAACTAACATGCCCTCCCACATACACGCACACACACACACATAGACACACACACACACACACACACACACACACACACACACACACACACACACACACACACACACACACACACACACATACATAACCTCTAGAAACTTCTTAACATACTCTGTCTTAATCTTCTTCTTCTTCTCTTTCGGCTGTTCCCGTTAGGGGTTGCCACAGCAGATCATCTGTTTCCATTTCTTCCTGTCCTCTGCATATTGCCCTGTCACACCAACCACCTGCATGTCCTCTCTCACCACGTACATAAACCTTATCTTATGCCTTCCTCTTTTCCTCTTACCTGCCAGATCCATCCTTAGCATCCTTTTCCCAAATCTATATCTTGATAAAAGCCCTTGATACATATGGACACAATTGGGTTGGCTTGCATGGCTAGGCTTATAAGGGCTCTGGTGGTTTTTAGCCTAGTATATACCTATGAAACTATAAAAAACAGACCTTACTGTGGATCCTAGGATTTAAGAAGATCTCTGGAAACTGATAACTCAACATCCCAAGAAAAGGAAATAAAAATACAAGCCAGGACAGCAGTAATGCCCATGGATGCACTAAGAGGTGTCTCAGTCCTGACAGAAGCAACATTATTAGTGAAAAACTCAGGAACTAATTCACAGTGAAGCAATGACAAGACTTTCTGGGAGGGACATAGGTTGGACTATTTGGCCTCTCAACCACCCAGAAAAGCACAGCTGGTTAGTTAGATGTCACTCAGATCTTCTTGGACAGAAACACAATTTTTTTAAACAAGGATTGATAACAAGTATAATGGTCATCCATTTCAAGCTTGCCATTCCAGCGTCTGGAGCTCCTCCCTGGGTACCCCTGCCTTGGCCTAGTACTTTGAAGAAATTAATTTCAAGAACAAGCTATGGTTAATGACTCTTCGGGTTACTAGGCCGTACATGCAGGGGGACATATAGATCAAGTGCAGCAGTTCAGGACCTGGTGTAGTCAATAGTTTTTTACTCTAGAAATCAGTAATATTTTCTGGTAGGAGCAAGTGAATTACAAGCAATGACATCTCGAGTGTAATTGTATTAAAATCCTGGAACTCTACTAGTTCAGTCTCCAGAGCAGTAACACAACAAGCTCTAAAGAAAAGATGGACATGTAATGGTCTGACCAAGACACTAGTTCCACCACCAAGTCACTGATTGCCACGTCATTCAAAAAAACACTTCCAGGATTGCTTTACAATGATGGGTTACAGAGACAACCACCTGACCTAATCAAAGTCCCTTTATAAAACAAAGAAATTCTTGGGAAACAGGCACCAACTCAGCACCATTCCACATGCTGAAGATACTCAGAAGCAGCCTGTGAAGGATACCAGTCCAGCTAGCTGGAATTTTGTAAATAATTCTATGTTATTTGTGTATAGTAATATGGCTTGCATGCTTGTCTTACAAATGTAAGTAAAATGTATGTTATGTGCTGAGCTTCAAAAATGTAACCACAGTGCACCCTGCTGGAATAGAGCAAATCTCTAAAGAAAATAAGTTGAATTGTTTATGATGGTGGTTATCTCAGCTTGGAGACAGAGTATCTGCAGCTAGCAATTCTTTCTATTGTCTGGAAAAATAAATAATTACAGGTTTCCAAGGTAAAAGTATTTAACAGTTTTATGATTTCCAGTTCTAGGCAAAACTTCAGAGAGATAAATATTTTTAACACAGAGGTGTTATATTTTAAGTTCCTGTTAGCCTGGAAACTAAAAGCAGAGGTGACAACAGTGATGTAATATGAGTGAAGAGTCAGCATCTTCTTTTCATGTTGCCCCTGCCTCTCCTTCTCCTTAGCTTTCAAGCATCACGATTTCTCATTTTCCTCAGCTCAGACTTCAGACATTGCAGTTTCTCATTTTTTTCAGTCTCTAGACGTCTCAGTCTCTCTGCTGCTTCTATTAATACATGCTTGGCCTCCAGCTCAAGTGTATTTAACTCCAGATGGATTTTTAAGTCTTCTGTGGAAAGGCTGAGCTGTCCATTTTCTGAGAGTTGTACATTCCCAATGCCAGTCTGATTGTCCTCCTTGTTGCTATCCTGTGATGTAGCTGTGACTAAAGCTTCAATCATTTCTGCCTTAGTAAGGTTGGCATGCACCAGTCCTTTAGCCTGGCACATCACAGCCAACTGGCTCCTTGTCAGCTTGCCATACTCCTCTGCTGACATGCTTGCCTGCTATCCCTGACTAACTAAGCTAACAAAAAAAAAATAAAACAATTGTGATATGAACTCTGAATGTTCACTGCATGGCTGATTTAGAGTACAAAAACACCTTCAGTAATCACTGTACACAAGCTACAGGAATTCAATATCCTCACCACTACAAGCCAATTAATATGTGATATGGCTATCTCACCATAATCAACCAATGTAATATGTAATGTGGCTAACCCACTACTACCAAACAATTAATATGAGATGCCCCTGCACTGTCCCAGTAATCAAGCAGCCTCAATCCTCACCACTAGCACCAGTGAGGGATGTGCACATTGGGAGGATGACAAGTACACATACAGTAAAATACAATTTCCCTTAACAGCACACAGAGATCACAGTCATTCTGGGGCTGTTTTTTTCCTCTCTCTCCAGATCCCCAATAAGACACCCCACTGGCACAGCTGTAGGGTTAAGATCTCAGCTGAGTGGTCAAGCCAAAACCTCCAGCACCCTCTCTGTCCAACCAGTGCATGTCCCTGCCCAAGTAGCTGACACACACACACGCACACACACACACGCACACACGCATGCACGCACACACACGCACACACACACACACACACACACACACACACACACACACACACACACACACACACACACACTTTGAGATTTGATTTATATACAAACACACAGACACTCCTGGGGAAGGCTGGCGCAGGTTCACTAACTATGCCCCCCTTCTGCCCAAACTATAAGTTAGTAATCACTGCCACAACCTAGCTCTATGTATCAGCTACTATAAGGCCCTTCCCAAAGGGTGACCAATTTTACTGTGTAATGTTACTATTATCTAAATGGTAAGCGTGTCCAAGACTTTAAGGCTATTTAAGAGTGGCCTGTACAGTGTTACCAAATACATATGCAAGTACTCTAAGAACTTACATATATCTAAACAAACAATTAAAATGTTTAAATATATTTAATAATAAATAATAAAAGCACAAGACAATACTCAATAACTCAACATAGTGACAACAGAGTTCAGAATCACAGGAAATATTTTAAAACAACATTGCAGGACAGTATCGCATAAATACAGAAACCATCTAGACTGATCTTACTATATTCCTATATATCCTCTAAGAGAAACTATGTTCTAAATAACTTACCTATACAGCCAAGCAAATGCAAGTGCTGAATGGATGTTTACAGGTCCAAAGACAAGATACAAAATGCACAGACTTTCTCTCTGACATGGTTCTTAAATTACTATCAAACATCATTCTTGGCACATCTGCCTTTAATTCCCAGACTAACAGGAAATTAAAATATAACATCTCTGTTTTACAAATAGTTATCTATGTGAAGTTTTTCCTAGAAATGGAAATCGTAAAACTGTTAAACACTTATACCTTGGAAACATGTAACTATTTCTGTTTCCAGACAATAGAAAGAATTTCTAGCTGCAGACATTCTGTCTCCAAGCTGAGATAACCACCATCATAAACAATTCAACTTATTTTCTTAGAGTTTTGCTCTTTTCCAGTAGGGTGCACTGTGGTTACATTTTTGAAGCTCAGCACATAACATGCAGTTTACTTACATTTGTAAGACAAGCATAAAAACACATTACTATTCACCAATAACATAGTTATTTACAACATTTCAGCTAGCTGGGCTGGCAGCCTTCATACAGCCAATTAAAGTGATCCAGTGGATGAGAAGGGGGGGTGAAGATTTATAGAATGTTCTCTAACAACCAGGTGGATGACAAGCAAAGAGAAACCTACAGTCTGTTCCTGTTCATGACATAATGGCAGGATTTGTATTCCCATTGGAACCAGGACCACCTTGGCCTCAACTTTAAAAAAAGTAATCTTCTCCATTACTATACCATCTAAGACATGAACAACAGAGTTAATAAAGTACACAGACACCACCAGATAAGGACAAAAATATTGACCAAGTGAGTCTCTGTTAAAAATGTAAGCAGTGAGTCTGTCAAAATTTCCAGTTTTTTGTAAGTGAACCTCTGGTAAGTGTGCAGTGCCATATGGGTAATACCAGGTCCCTCAAACCTGCCTGTAATACTCAGTAGGAATCCTGGGTACATTGCAGAGGGAAGACAGATAAAACCCCATGCTGTTTCACCTCAAGAGGCACAAAGGAACCAGAATGGCTAGGTGATTGCCATGCTTAGAAAGCAGTTAATAAAGCCCACTCTTTGTGCCCATTCCAGCTTTACAGATAATGTGGCAAATCTGTAGTACATGGCAAAGAGGTCTAAGAAAACAAAAGGCATGAACTGCCAACAAAATGTCTCAAACATAGTCAACACGGACTAGTAAATTATTAACAGACATTCTTCAAAACATACAATATCCCCAAAAACACAGTAAAAACAGGGGGAATAGTGAGTGGAAAACACAGTAATCAAAGTCAAAATGGCAAAACAGACATAAAAACAGGACTGTATGAAGGTCTAAAAAACACTTAACTTAGCCTACTTCATGACACAGAGGGATTAAGTCTAACTGTGACTGAGGTAACCAAGGATTGAATAGCAACCCTGGTGTTGAAGGAGCCAGCCATCTGAGAAAATGAAGCGACTTGACCCACAACTTAAATGACACACTGGAGAAGTAGGTGTTGTAGAAAGCAGCAGTGAGAGCCAAGATATATGCACCAGCCAAGCTGTGTATTTTTTGCTCAATAGTGGCAATTCAATCCATATTTAAGACAGCACTGTGTGGCTTTCACACGTCAGGCTTCCATTTGGGAGCAATCAGGATAAGGTTAAAACAATGGTCTTATTAGCTGCCAGGCTGTTGGCCTACTGTGACCAACTCTTGCCCATGGGGAATAAATGGCCCACTCTTGTAATTGGAGGGCTGATGGCCAGCAGACAGGATAGAAAAAGGTGCAGAAAAAGACCACATAACTTTGGGAGTCCTGGAGAAAAATGGAAAACAATCCAATAGGTTGATGTTCCAAATCCTCATGATGTAAGAGTGTGACTGAAAGGATGAGGAAATAAACCACAGTGATGGTCCAGATCTGGCAAACAAAACAACAGCTTAATTCAGATTATAAAACGCACGTCCAAAGAGTCAGATGAACCATCAAATCATTTAAATTAGAAAAAAGCATAAATTCAGCCTACAGAATTATGTTACTTGGGATGTAAAGTGGGCAAAATAACAGCTCTATCATAAATCTGACAAATTAAGGAATGTCAGCAGCCATACAATGCACACTTCAATTGAGGCCCACGGTCACAGAACTAAACATCATTCACATATTCATTTCTAGTACTCACTTGATTCTTTTCATTGTTGTGAGGAGCCTAAGCCTACTCCAAGAACCAATGGACATAAAACAAAGAATCATTTCTGAATGGGATGCCAGTCCATCATGGGATGAATATTAAGTATGGGGGATTGATAGTCCACCTGCCTATATATTTTTGGAATGTGACAGGATATTGGTGCAACCAATGAAAATTTATGTAGATACACACAGAGGACATGTAGAGACTATACGGAAGGCACTCCAGCCCAGAGCCAACCAGAGAATCATGCAGTATAAAGTAGCAATACTAACCACTACAGCAATGTGCTACCATACTAACGTCAACAAATAAATCAAAACAGAAACCAGTTAATGGGCTCAGTACCTATGCAACATAATGTACCAACTCAAGTTTGAAAAATACAAGTGCAGCATCAGCCAACTCAAAAGCTTAGGAAGTAGAGGAAAACTAATGAGACTCTCAGGTAGTAGTTGACAAATTCAGAAGGTACAAGAAAATCCAATCAGGAGTCATAGTGCAAAGGATCCAAATGATTCATATCAAAGTACTAGCATTATGAAATCATATAAAATCAACTAGGACAAGTGATATGAAATCATATAAAATCATCTAGGACAAGTGATATGGAATCACATAAAATCAACTAGGACAAGTGATATGAAATCATATAAAATCAACTAGGATGAGTGATATGAAATCACATAAAACCAACTAGGACCGGTATTATGAAATCATATAAAATCAGCTAGGACAAGTGACATAAAATCACATAAAATCAACCAGGACAAGTGACATGAAATCACATGAAATCATCTAGGACAAGTGATATGAAATCACATAAAATCAGCTAGGACAAGTGACATGAAATCATATAAAATCAACTAGGACAAGTGAAGTCCAGGAATTCTAAAGGAAACACTAAAAACCCTGCTTAAAGAAGGAAAAGGCCAAGCACAATCATTATCAAGAAAGCAATCTGTCACGGACTGGAACATAAAGTTGCTCCCAAGAATTTTTCCTTCCTCAAAAACTGTTTCTCCCTCTCTAAACTACATGAAACAATCCCACCAGAGATCCTGAGGAACATAATGTCAGCAGAACAAACAGCCCAACAGACCACTGATCTGTCTAAATCCAGGAAAGCATACAGCCTGTGACAGTCAACAAAGCTGAAAAGTAATCAAAGAAAGAAGCACTCTACCATGGTCACAACAACCATGGGGACACAAAGACAAGGGGTACCTATAAACAGAGGTTAGCAGTGTCCACAGCACAAGAAATAAGGAAAAGGCCAAGCACAATCATTATCAACAAAGCAATCTGTCAGGGACTGGAACATAAAGTTGCTCCCAAGAATTTTTCCTTCCTCAAAAACTGTTTCTCCCTCTCTAAACTACATGAAACAATCCCACCAGAGATCCTGAGGAACATAGTGTTAGCAGAACAAACAGCCCAACAGACCACCGACCTGTCTAAATCCAGGAAAGCATACAGCCTGTGACAGTCAACAAAGCTAAAAAGTAACCAAAGAAAGAAGCACTCTACCATGGTCACAACAACCATGGGGGCACAAAGACAAGGGGTACCTATAAACAGAGGTTAGCAGTGTCCACAGCACATCAGTATCTGTGAACAAAAAAAAGGATACAAGCTCCTAATTCCACAGCACTGTGTCAGTCCTAAGTTTTAAAATTATTAGACCAAGGTAAGTCACTGTAACACGCAGCTGCCATCTTGCTGTGTGCAATCAAATCTTATTATGATCTTGGGGTTCAACAAACATTTTATGGACAGGAAAATGGAATCTGAGCCGAAGAAAAAATAATGCCTTAATAAATCATTTTATCTAGGGAAGAAGCTGCTTACTGATCTGCAGAGAAAAGTAGGATGGCTGAAGATTTATTAAGTTCTATAATTCAAACTAAAATGAAAAGTAAAGAAACAACCTGCATGGGTAGAATAGGAAGATATGTACAACCTTTGTTTTTGTCATCATGCCCTCCTTACCTCCAGGTGCTGTAGACATATGTTACAAAGCAGAAGGTATAACCCAGAGACTAACAATCACTCTTAGATCATGGCTAACAGTGTATGCCTTAATTTTTTTCTCTGACTCTGACAATGTCTGAAAAACAGATGGATATGCAAAGTGGGTGTGGTCATAGTTCTCTTACCCAAAGAGCTAAAATCATATGTAGAATATATATGTAACCTCCTAGATGGTGATTTCCCAAGGGAAATATGAGTGTGTAATTAGTGTAGTGCACCGCAGGGAAATCTGTTAAGTAGGAGAATGTCAGTTTGGAACAGCTAAATCTAATTTATGTAAGTCTCCAGTGTATAGACTTTCACTTTTACAGATGCTACAAGTGAATAACTCAGACACACCAAACAGCTGTCCCCTCTAAATTCTGAAAACAGTAAATAATAAAAAAAGCAGGTATCATGATCTGTAATAGACATTTTATGTTCACAAATGAATAATAAATGCACATTTGGCATATGTACACTAATCTGAAAGAAATATAATAAATTGTCTGAGATCATGTGTAATACTAAGTTAAGGAATCTGTTAACCATGAAAATGACTACCTGCTTCATCTACAGTCCCGTGTTCACCAACATTATGAAGAGAAATGCTTTGTATTAGTTATGAAGAAATAACTCAGTCCATCAACAAATGCGGTATGCAGAGGAAGAAAATAAAATGTATTAGCCCACCTAGTCTGGTCACTTTGAATGTATAAATACAGCGCACATTCCAAACTAATATTTAATTTCCTCCTGCTCCTTAATGAAGTTGTTATATGTCTGTCCTTAATCTGATTAGTGTACCTTTTCACTATTACTAAAATGTTTTGCTACTCAGATACTAGGAGGAAATAGCCAAGGATAAGTAATAAATCTCTCTGCACTGCTTCTGATTGTATATACACACACACACACAGACACACACGCACACACGCACACAAACATCTCTTCCTCACATATATGGTTACTGACTATCCATTCGCATATAGCAATAAAAGCTAAACTTCCATATGAGATTGTAAATTTATAATGGGGGCACATGACAAGTCTGAAATTAGTGACTTTGTAATCTCAATGATCCTGCTTGAGAAGACCAGTATAAAGGTAACTATTCTGTAACATTTATCTACAATTATGTGATCTTTTTCTTACAAGACTGTGCAAATGAGAAATACGCTCATACTATTTGGAGATAGAAAGCTCCTAAAAATTCAAAACCAGTACCTTTGTAATTTTTATTTATTTATTTTTTTTACTTCACTGGACTATACATTTTATACATTAATATGGCCACCCAATATTATACTACCTTTAGGTGAGAGGTGAAATTCCTGATTTCCTTAGCTGGGTAAATGAATTAAAATATGGGTTTTAAAAGGAGGCATGGTTAAACAGTGCTAAGTCTACTTAATTGCTGTCTACAGCATACCAAATAAATGTTACTGAAGTTCAAGATGAACCTGTGTTAAATGAAGTAGAGTTAAGTGGTGGTCATTAAAGCCCACTGATGTACTTCTGGAACTTGTACCCCTTGCTGCCTTTGGAAATGAAACCCCTCCATCTTCTTCCTTATCTGCATATATCATCCATTCTTCTGTGGCCCTTTGCAAAAATACTCCTCACTCCACCCTCCCTCTCCTCGACTAGTTTAGACCAGTTTACAGGCTTTGCTGTATTCTGGGCTGTGGTGTAGTTCCTGTGTTGTTCATTACCTTACTTGGATAAGAAGGAAGTTTCTTTGCTCACCAGTGGGAGTGGGGAGCCTTGAGCAGCCTATCTGTCCCTGAAGGAGTGACGCCAGCACAAGAGCTGTAGTAATTGGTTGTTTTGGACCATTTCAAGCTCTTTTGAAGTTCCCTGTTTAAAATCCACATTAGCGCGGCTTTGCGTGATTGTGCGCATAGTGCAGCGCCAGTTAAACAGGGTTAAGCTTTTCCTGGCTCCGCCAAGTCTGCTCTTCAAATTTTCCCTTAGAAAGCTCTACTCTTAGAATAACCAGTCTACTCGTTATATTATAAGCATAGCACTTGTTCTCAAAGCTTCTCTTCTAAGCAAGCACTCTCAAACTCAAGTAGCACTACATCCACCTACCACCCCAACCATTTCCCTTAAAGGCACAGCACTCTCTTATAATATTCTAGCATGTCGAGTGGTAGATTGCTAGCATCTTCTCCTGCTCAGCTGGTTAATCTGGGAATCTTGAGACAATGCTATAATTGTCTCATGTACACAGACAACCCTCTCCTCCTCCCAACAAACACAAATACATGTGAGAGATGCAACTATATAGCCAAACTGGAGGCTGAACTCTCTCAACTCAGGACTGGCAAGACCAGACAGGAGGAGAAGGTAAACACACACACAACAAACCCAGTCACACATATACCTACCCCAACTGCAAATCAAGCACATAATAACACAAAAACATACTCGGAGGCTCTATTAAAAAACTTACCAAAACAACAGAGGCTCCCAAAGCAGACACCCAAAAATCCACCACCTCAAAACATAACACATGCAACACATACTTCAATAAATCGGTGTGTCAATAAATCACAGCCCTTAAGGCCAAACACTATGCCTGATACACTAGTGATAGGTGACTCTATAGTCAGACACACTGACGTCCCACTTACCAGGCTGAGCAAGGAGAGGGTAACGGGAAGCTGCCTATCGGGGGCTAGGATCCGCCATGTAACACACGCACACAGGTCACTCAAAAGCACGTACAAATATGACTCCGTCATTGTCCATGCCGGCGTGAATGACCTGAGACGTACCTCCTTGGACTACATGAAAAGAGACATAGAGGAGCTCTCTGATTATGTAGCCCAGGCTGGTATGACCCTGACCCTGAGCAGCATCCTGCCCACACCAAGAATGATGCCACAATACAAAGACAAGATGATCAGCTTTAATAATTGGCTCAATTACTGGTGTCATTCTAGGGGGAGCCAGTGCCTGTCTGCTTGGGATGACATGCTGGACAAGCCACGCTGCTTTGCAAGGGACGGCTTGCACCTGTCACCACTGGGCTTCCGGATATTGGCTAAGGCTCTTGCCACCCACATAGTGCCTTTTTTAGGCAAGGCTCAAAAGACGAACCCACCTCCTTAGAAAAAAAAATGGAAAAAAATTAAGAGTAATGCTGCTCAACACCAGAAGTCTAAATCTCAAGATGCAGGCTCTCAAAGCACTCCTCAGTATGGAGAACATCGATGTCTGCGCTGTAACCGAGACCTGGTACAAGACTCCTGAGAGCACCCCAGCGCTACCAGGCTTTACCTCGTATCATTCTGTTCGGCCCCAAAACCCGGGCCGAACCAGAAAGGGAGGGGGAGTGTCCATATTCATCAAGGATACCCACACCTCTAGGTTAGTGGCAACTCATGAAGCATCGGAGACCATCCAAGTACAGCTAACCATAGGCAAAACTGCTATACAACTGGTTGCATGTTACAGACCACCCTCCCAATCTCAAGAACCCCACTCAGCCTTCCTGAAGACATTGGAAGATATGAATGTCTCACCAAATACCATCATATTGGGAGACTTCAACTACCCTAACATAGACTGGGTGCACTATTCTAGCCCTAACACCCTAGCCCAAAGGTTCCTGGAATTCATAAACTCAAATACAATGGAACAGCTAGTCACCCCTCCCACAAGGGGGGATAATATACTAGACCTGATCATCACAAACATGGGGACAAAATGCTCCACACTGGAAGTATTGCCCTCACTGGTGAGATCTGACCACAAACTAATCACCCTGGATATACATTTACCACCTCCACCCCTAACACAAAAGACTACAGTGAGAAACTTCTCAAAAGCCGACTTTACACTTCTCAAGACTGAGATGGTATCATTTAAGCCCACAGGGCCAATGGAAACCACATCCCACAATGCTGAATCCTACACAAATGCTTTCTATGGACATCTCCAAGAATGCATGGATCGTGCAATCTCAAATAAAACCAAGACCCTCTCCACCAAAGGAAAGCATCCTGTCTGGTGGACCCCAGCCATAAACAAATCGTATAACAAAAGAAGGAAGCTACTGCAAGACAGAGCAAAATCCCATAATGGGAAGGCATCTCTGATCAGCACTAGTAGAAAGCTACGTTCTCTCATAAAAATATCCAAGGCCAACTTTGAGAGAAAAATCGCCAAGAACACTAAAGATAACCACAAGGCATTCTTCAGTTATGTTAGAAACCTGGGTGAAAACACTCAGATATGCTCAGAGTTAGTACACAACGACAAAAAATTTACCGAACCCACAGATATTGCCAACATTCTGGCAGACAGGTTCAGTGCAAATTTCTCCCCTCCCTCACCTCCAAAAGAAGAAATACTCATCCCAGCCGAATGTAACCTCCCTGTCATCTCTGATGTCCAGGTGAGAACTGCCCTTAGCAAAGCAAAAAACACAGCATCTATGGGACCTGATGGTATCCCCGGCTGCGTGATACGTGAACTCCAAGAGGAGCTAAACCTGCATATAAAAATGTTATTTAATCTTAGCCTTACTACAGGATATGTACCTGAACACTGGCATACAGCAACAGTGGTCCCACTCCACAAGGGAGGCTCCACTACAGACCCTGGGAACTACCGCCCCATAAGCTTGACCAGCCTGGTTTGCAAAGCTATGGAAAGAATTATTATGGAACTCATAAACAATGACATTGGGGGCCTACAGACACTTGATCCCACCCAGTTTGGCTTTGTAAAGGGCAGATTCTGCCTTTTGAACCTGGTTGACTTTTTCGAAACAGTCACTAGAGCCATTGATGAGGGCAAGGCAGTCCATACAGCCTACCTTTACTTGGCTAAAGCCTTCGACACAATACCCCACTCGGGGATCATAGATAAGCTAAACAGCTTAAATGTAAATCCATATGTCACAAGATGGGTTGCAAACTGGCTAAAGAACAGAACCCATAAAGTCAAGATTGCGGGAGCCATGTCAGACTCAAAGCCAGTCACAAGTGGTGTCCCACAGGGCTCTGTCCTGGGACCCCTCTTGTTCGGCATTTACTTCTCAGATGTGAAAGCAAACATGGGAGGGTTGTGGCTGACAAAGTTTGCAGATGACTGCAAACTAGGTGCCATAGTCGATACACCAGCTGACACATACATCTTACAGAAAGGCCTCACCGAAACGGACAACTGGTGCCAGAATGACGGCCTTAAACTGAATGCCAAGAAATGTATAGTCATCCCCTTTGGGAAAAACAAAATACCCACAAATTATCACATAGACAGTAACCCACTGAGTACCGAAAAAGTAATCAGAGACCTGGGGACCCAAGTTGATAGTGACCTCTCATTTGACACCTACGTTGCCAAAGTGGTTAGAAAGACTTTTTACCTTGCCCACCTTATCATGAAGGGGTTCACATCCAGATCAAAGGAGGTCATCGTACCCCTGTAGTCCTCCCTTATCAGGCCCATGATTGAGTACAATGCCCCATTTGGTATGTACCTGACCTGGCACTTACAACAGCTGGAGAGACCCGAGAAGTACCTCACCAAGAGGATCAAGGGTCGCCAACATATGTCATATGCTGCCAGGCTAAAGAAACTCCAGCTCTATTCAGTAGCATATCGCCTGCTCAGAGGTGATCTGTGCCTGACATACAAGGCCATGTCCAACCAGGAATTGATGGACATGCTCCACCTCAAAAAAATCAAAATCCATAAGAACCACGAGAGCCAAAGATTTAAACCTCAGTACAAACATGAATAGAACATGCTGGAGGGACAGAGTCATAACTCAGAGGCTTCCCATACTCTGGAACAAAATCCCAGTCCATGTTAGGCAGAGCCCCTCACTGACTCTCTTCAAGAGAAATCTTGACGAGTGGATGGGAGATCGTAGGTTTACCCCGGGGGTCACCCCCGTGTCGCTACTTAACAGAGGCACAGTAAACTAATTTTAATAAGTAAGGGGTCTTCAATGTGTCACTACTAGACAAAGGCACAGTATTCTAAATTTATTCTATACACCTTAGTACCACTACATGGGGTGGCGAAAGCCACATCTCTAGGGCTAGGCTTGCAAATGCCCCAGGGCAGATAGCCTAGTACTAAACTATAAACTATGAAACTATGTGCTGCACGACTCTGTCTCCAACTTTCTAAAATGTGACACCAGGAATAAGCACTTCTCCTCACTGACAACTAGTGTACACAGCCCACATCAATGGCAACATCTGTGCTGACAATCATTCAGCCTACAGCAAAGAAAACGTACGTATTTTTCATTTTAGGGAAAAAGAAAAATATCTAGCATTGCCTTCAGGACTGCAATACTTCTCTTGTGTTTGGATTAGCAACCAAAGTTATAATTTCAGATTAACAATCAGTTTCCATCCCATATACTTACACTTGTCCTAAGAAGGTTACATTTACAGAGCTTCTACAAATCACAAACACATCTTCAAAGCTGAACTGAAAATTGTGCTAAATACTAGAACATCACTGAGGAACTTGGCTTCTGTTGACACTTTTAATTTAGCTTTGTAAATTCACCATGTATTTTTGGACAACTTTTCAAAATGCCATCTAAGGGATACCCAATTGGGAATGCCGGTAACAATGACAGTCTTTATTTCTTCTGTTCTGATGATAAATTCTCTTTAGCAGTATACAATCACAGAATGGTTTTACTACCACTTTTCATTAAGTAAGGTCAAAAGAACAACAAAGATGGGAAAAATTAGTTGAAACAAATAATAAAAAACAGTCAAAAGTATACATTTACTTTTACAGACATTTGCAATAAATCCAGTAAGTGAAGATATTCACGAATGTAATCACTTTTTTAAGACGTTAGAACTTTTATTTATACGAAAGCACTTTAGGAAGGCTTTGTATCCTTCCTTCTTCAGACCAAACAACTCATCAAGAAATGGTTCTCACTTAAATAGAGTCCCAATTAATTAATTAATGACATCAAAAGTGAGAACCATCTTTTTTTAAAAACATTTTATACTAAAACATCATAATTACAAACTTTAAAGTGCATGAATTCAAGTTGTGCATAACACTAAAACACATCAATAATTAATAGAACCATTGGTTACAAATAAAAATGTATATATAATTACTGTTCATCCTTACTGATGAAAATATATAATAAATATGAACAAATATGAACATTATACACAAGGCCTTATTGTTTCTTAATTAACCATCCCTCCCTGTTCATATTTATTATATATTTTCATCAGTAAGGATGAACAGTAATTATATATACATTTTTATTTGTAACCAATGGTTTTATTAATTATTGATGTGTTTTAGTGTTATGCACAACTTGAATTCATGCACTTTAAAGTTTGTAATTATGATGTTTTAGTATAAAATGTTTTTAAAAAAAGATGGTTCTCACTTTTGATGTCATTAATTAATTAATTGGGACTCTATTTAAGTGAGAACCATTTCTTGATGAGTTGTTTGGTCTGAAGAAGGAAGGATACAAAGCCTTCCGAAAGTGCTTGTGTATAAATAAAAGTTCTAATGTCTTTAAAAAGTGATTACATTCGTGAATATCTTCACTTACTGGATTTATTGCAATCGCAACATTTTTGATCCTGTGGGGCTGCTTTCCTTGTGCTTTTTTGTTCTTCACAGTTTGTCTGGCGGTTTTTGGTGTTAACTTTTACAGACATTTGTTTATTTAAATTTGTTTACTGGGGTAGAACACTAATCAATGACCAGTTACAGCCTTGCCATTTAAGAAATGTGCAAAACTTTGATTTCAAATACTCCTAACAGATGTTTTCAGAAAACTTCATAAATGTGATACATACTTATTTTTTTTAAGCTTCAGGACACCTTTGTTTTGTGACTCAGAAAGGCATTTCATTTTTGTTGTACAAATTTCCTCTCAGGATCCATCCATCCACAAACCCTTTTCCTGTATGGAGTCAGGGTGTCACTTCGACAGTAACAGTTAATTAGAGCCAGTGTTTACACTGTCAGATAGCTAGCCCTGCCATGGTAGTTCTTCCACACCACACACACACACCTATAGCCAACTTAGAGTGTCCAGTACACCTACTGTATGTCTTTGAAATGTGGGAGGAAAGCAGAGAACCCATACAAAGACAGAGAGTCATGCAGACTCCAAACAGAAGGCACTCCAGCCAAGAATCGAACCAGGGCACCTCTTGCTTTAAGGCAACAACAGTATCTGCTGTACCACTGTGCTGCTAAGGAAGGAATCCCATTATTGCAGATCTACACTAGTGGACATGGTTTTCTTTAAATCATGGATATTTTCTACGTCTGCTTTCATTAAAATAAAATCCTCCAAAGCTAGTTAAAAAACAAAATCACCACTGATTCTAAAGACAACCACAAAGCATTCTATAGCTATGTCAAGAATCTCAATGGCAACACTCAGATCTGCTCTAAGTTATAGCACAATGGCACTAAATATACATAGCCAACTGATATTGCCAACATCCTGGCAGATAGGTTCTGTGCTAACTTTACCCCTCTCTCATCCCCTAAAGGGCCCATCTCTATACCAGAAGAATGCAAAGTACCTGTAATCAAGGCTGCACAGGTAAAACACTCGCTCTCCAAAGACAAGAACAAAGCATCCATGGGACCTGACAACAAACCAGGCTGCGTTCTACATGAACTACAGAATGAACTGGCGCCCCACCTAAGTACCATGTTCAATCATAGCCTCACCTCAGGCTTTGTGCCCACTGAATGGGACACAGCAACAGTTATCCCACTCCGCAAAGGGAAAGCCACCATGGACCCCGGGAACTACCGCCCCATTAGCCTGACGAGCCTGGTCTGCAAAGCTATGGAGCGTATCATCATGGAACTTATAAACAATTACATTGGTAATCTCCAAACTCTGGACCCTACCCAGTTCGGGTTTGTAAAAGGCAGATCATGTCTCCTAAACCTGACAGACTTCTTTGAAGCGGTCACCAAAGCTGCAGATGAGGGTAAGGTGGTACACACAGCCTATCTAGATCTCGCCAAGGCTTTCAACATCATCCCCCACTATGGAATTATACACAAACTCACTAAACTAGGTATAAATCCCTATGTCACAAGATGGGTTGCCAACTGGCTCACTGACCGAACCCACACTGTGAAAGTAGCAGACTCTAAATCCAACTTCAGACCAGTGACAAGAGGAGTACCACAGGGTTCAGTCCTAGGTCCTCTCCTGTTTGGTATCTACTTCTCTGAAGTACAGGCTAACACAGAAGGTCTTTGGCTAACAAAGTTCGCAGATGACTGCAAACTAGGTGCCATAATCAAATCTCCTAATGATGTGGATATCCTACAAAAGGGCCTCACTGAGACAGATGCCTGGTGTCAAAGCCATGGCCTCAAGCTCAATGCCAAAAAGTGCATTGTCATCCCTTTTGGTAAAAACTCTGTACCCATGAACTACCACATAGGCGGTAGTCTACTTAACGCCGAAAGTGTGATAAGAGACCTTGGGACACAGGTGGACAGTAGTCTCTCCTTTGATAATCACATCTCCACAGTAGTCAGGAAATCCTTCTACATGGCACACCTCATCACAAAAGATTTCTCATCCAGGAAAAAAGAGGTCATTGTTCCACTCTACTCATCACTCATTAGATCCATTATAGAGTACAACGCCCCTTTTGGTATGTACCTCACAAGACATCTACAACAACTGGAAAGGCCACAGAAATACGTCACAAAGAGGATTACTGGCCTCAAACAGATGCCATACGCAGACTGTCTCAAAATACTCCAGCTTTACTCTGTCGCATATCGCCTACTCAGAGGCGATCTCTGCCTAACATACAAAGCTATGTCAAACCCAGAGCTGTTGGACATGCTCCACGTAAAGAAATCCCAATCCCTCCGAGCTACATGCTCTAGGGACCTAAACCTTGTCACCACAATAAACAGAACATGCTGGAGGGATAGATTCCTGTCTCAGAGACTTCCCATACTCTGGAACAAACTACCTATCTATATCAAACAAACCTCCTCATTAGCACTTTTCAAGAAAAATCTTGATGATTGGATGGGAGATAGGAAATTCATCCAGGGGATCACTTCTGTGGCTCTGCTTGACAGGGGCACAGGAAAATAATTTTCTTGGGTGGCAAAAGCCAGGGTACCGTTTGGCTAGGCTTATATAGGCCCTAGGGCCAATAGCCTGTTACCTACCTATAAACCTATTACTAAAGACACATGTATTTTTAACCTGTTATCTTCTGAAAACCTTAATTTTAAGCATTTCACGCAACATCCATTCCATTAGCATATGATATAATCATTCATTCATCTTCCAATAATTTTTATTTTTTTACATGGTCACAGTGACATCACAGCCTATCCTGTTTACCAGTATTTACAAGGCATTGAAATCATGTTCCAAACATGGAGCCGGTCTACTACAGAATGTTTACACACACACACACACACACACACACACACACACACACACACACACACACACACACACACACACACGCGCGCACACACACACACACTAACGGTCTCTCCATAATTAAAATTTTAGGCTGTCTTTCTCATTTTTCAGTCATTTATTCACTAATTCAATGCATTTTCTGTAAAAATCTGTATCTCTGAACTATTTTACTTAGGACTAAATTGATTTTGTAATAAACCAATTTATCCACTCTGTAACAGAGCAGAAAAAAAGCTGAAGAGAAAACGCAGACCAACTTCGTATAAAAACTGTTTAATAATATAAGCACTTTCGCAAAGAAGTTTTTGCTTCATCAGATCTCAACTAACAAAATAAAGCTGAAAATATATATACCTTAGTCACATATTCAAACATCCAGTAAACACAAAGTGCATTCTCTGTTTCTAGGTAGCACATTATATATTAATTAGTCAATTTAAACTTCTCTAGAAGCACAATAAGGCACATCCCCGTACTATAGAAATGCATGGAAAATCATTGCTCCCCCATACACGTCTATATATTCAAACATTCGTATGTGCACACTTCTATAACTATATCTACATATTTACGTATAATATACTTGAAAACTAATATGCAAGAAAAATTTGTGCAAAACATAATAATAATATAAATGTATCCACTTATATATGCATAAGGTACTTAAAAACAAATGTATAAGAAAAATGTATATAAAACATACCAATAATCAAATTTCAAGGCAAGCCATTAAAACATCAAAAACAATTATTTTCTTAACCTACGAGGTAGCAAGACTGAGCTCCATTTATGTGGAGAGATAATTTCGTCTGTAGTGGAGCAGCATCAAACCGTACTACGAGACACCAAACAATTTTTACAGGACCTCTTTATTTTTGACAGATAATCTAAATGCATCTCCTTTATTGTTAGTCACCATGGATGTAACCTCACTGTTTACAGTAATCCCTAATTTAGATAGGATAGGAACTGTGAGGAAAGTGTTATCTAAGAAAGGGATGTATGACTTCCATCAAATAGAATTTTTGAGTCACTTATTAGGCCTTGTACTGGATTACAATGTCTTCTTCTTACATAGAAACGGAGAATGCACATTGTGCTTATTGGATGTTTGAATATGTGACTAAAGTGTATATATTTTAAGCTTTATTTTGTTAGTTGAGATCTGATGAAGCAACACCTTTTTGCGAAAGCGCTTATCTTATTAAACAGTTTTTATATGAAGTTGGTCTGCGTTTTCTCTTCAGCTTTGTTTCTGCTCTGTTACAGTTTGGATAAACTGGCTTGTTTCGTGTTACAGTACAGAGCAGTTAATTGCCTGGGTTTTATTGTGTATTCCAATTTTGTAATAAGTTGAACAGTTGTAGGTATTTTTTTCACTGTGTTTTTCATGATTCTGACTTGAGAGAAAAATATAACCATTTTTTGTCTTTGCTATAGCACTGGCAGCAAAAAAAAAATGTCCCACTGTTTTACACCAGATGTCCTTGGATTGGATGATTGGATTTTCACATCCAATGCACTCTATAATTCACATTTTACTTCACTTCCTTATTCTACAGTTGCTACAGGTGCTCAGATTCTTTTGATTCTTTAATCACTATTGACAAATTAAAGGTATTACAGCTTGTTATAAAACAACAAGCACCATATATGACTAATTTGCTGAAAAAAAAGTAATTCAAACAGGCACACTCAACATTAGCAAAAGCTGTGTGGCTGTGTGCATAGCTCAGTAGTTTAGAAGGGTCTACTA
The DNA here is from genome assembly GCF_019279795.1 of Protopterus annectens. NCBI lineage: Eukaryota > Metazoa > Chordata > Ceratodontiformes > Protopteridae > Protopterus > Protopterus annectens. The sequence continues at coordinate 667,850,657 of NC_056732.1, forward strand.
CAAGTACCCATGCCCAAACATGCAGCCAAATTGGAGCAAGTGTGGCAGCCATGTGGATGGACTGGGAGGGGATGTAAGTGCAGCTTACCACTTCACGCAGTGAGTGGGAAGGGGATTTAGGTTTAGGGAGTGTGGGGGGGTTAGATTTAGGGAGATATTGAAGACTTCAGTTTTAGGGACTGTAGTTTTAGGTTTTGGGAGCAATTGAGGACTTTAAGTTTGGGGAGAATGGAGTTTTAATTTGAAGGTGGTATCAAGGGATTTAGGGTTTGGGAGTGAAAGGGGAGTGTCATGTTATGGGATCAGATGGGAGTTCTAGGGTTACAGTGCTGGCTGGGCTATGAAGTTCAATAGGGTTGGGTGGTGGGAGGGCTAGGTAATTATGCAGGATTATATTAGTGGGAAAATCCTCATTCTTGCTCCCCCCCCCTCTCGCTCTCTCCCTCTCTCTCTCTCTCTCTATATATATATATATATATATATATATATATATATATTCTATATATGGTTTACTATGGTTTGTGTGAACGACAGTCTGTCGGCAGCACTGCTGCCAAAATTCAGAATGTCATGCACAAAACATAAATGGATGGGATAGTCAAACACACTTATGCGACTGCAGTAGTGCATTCGCATAAGTGTATTCGACTATCTGCACGGATATCGTGGTACAGTGGAGATTGGAAATTCATCCATATCCCCACTGTAGTGCAATCCCGGAGTTAGAATATATTAGTAGTGGGAGTAAACGTGATATGTCATATAGGAGTCTGATTTACATCAGCTCCTATACGGCTATCATGTGATGGTTTTGGTAAAAATGTCGACTCAAATGTGTTGATCATTTGGGTCGACACTGTGGCCGGTCAGAATGTTTCTGTTCGGGTTTACTTTTTGTTGTTCCGAACGGCAAATGTTTTACCGTTCGAACAAACAATAGTAAACCTATATATGCATATATATATATATATATATATATCTATGTATATATATATCTATATATATATATCTATATATATCTATATATATCTATATATATATATATCTATATATATATATATATATATATATATATATATATATATATATATATATATATATATATATATATATATATATATATATATATATATATATATATATATATATATAGGTTCATAGGTTCATAGGTTCATACTAGGCTATCTGCCCGAGGGCATTTACAAGCCTAGCCCATCGGTTTGTGGCTTAGGCCACCCCTTTAGTATGGGGAACTATACCCATTATTTTTCTGTGCCTCTGTCGAGCAGTGACACTGAGGTAATCCCTGGGGTATATCTGCGATCTCCCATCCATTGGTCAAGATTTCTCTTGAACAAGGCCAGCGAGGTGCTCTGCCTCACATGTAGCCGGATTTTGTTCCACAGCATAGGGAGTCTTTGGGTGATGAATCTATCCCTCCAGCACGGCCTATTAATAGCCGTGTCAAGGTTTAAGTCTCCCCCTTGTGGCTCTGATGGATCTAGATTTTTGAGGTGAAGCATATTCATCAAATCTGGGTTTGACATGGCCTTGTATGTTAGGCAAAGGTCACCTCTGAGCAAGCGGTGGCGACTGAATAGAGCTGGAGTTCTTTCAGTCGGGCAGCATAGGACAGATTTTGAGACCCTTTATCCTTTTGGTGAGGAACTTTTGTGGCCTCTCCAGCTGCTGCAAGTGTCGGGTCAGATACATTCCGAATGGGGCATTGTACTCAATCATTGGTCTGATGAGTGATGAGTAAAGGGAGACTATGACCTCCTTGATCTAGATGTGAATCCCTTCATGATAAGGTGGGCAATGTAGAAGGTCTTCCTAACTACTTTAGCTACATGGGTGTCGAATGACAGACTACTATCAACCTGGGTCCCCAGGTCCCTGATAACTTCTTCTGTGCTCAGTGGATTGCCACCTATTTGGTAGCTAGGGGTAACCTTGTTTTTATGACTATGCATTTTTGGCATTTAACTTTAGGCCGTGGCGCCGGGACCCGTTTTCCCTTTCTGTGAGACCCCTCTGAAGGGTATCTGTGTCAGATGTGTTTTCTTCTATGGCGCAGTTTGCAGTCATCTGCAAACTTTGTCAGCCATAACCCTCCTGTGTTTGCTTGTACTGGAAAAGTAGATGCCAAACAAGAGTGGGCCCAGGACTGAGCCCTGTGGGACACCACTTGTGACAGGCTTTGAGTCTGACATGGCGCCAGCAGCTCTGACCCTGTGGGTTCTGTCACTCAGCCAGTTTGCAACCCATCTTGTGATGTATGGGTTGACATTTAAGCTGATGAGTTTTTCAATGATACCCGAATGGGGTATTGTATCGAAGGCCTTAGCCAGATCGAGGTAGGCTGTATGGACTGCCTTTCCCTCATCAATGGCTTTGGTGACTGTTTCGAAAAAGTCAACCAAGTTTAAAGGCATGATCTGCCTTTGACAAAGCCAAACTGGGTTGGATCCAAAGTCTGCAAATTCCCTATGTCTTTATTTATGAGGTCCATTATGATCCTCTCCATGGCTTTGCAGATAAGGCTTGTCAAGCTAATGGGCCGGTAATTTCCAGGGTCGGTGGAGGCACCGCCTTTGTGAAGTGGTACCACAGTTGCAGTGCGCCACTCCCTGGGTACGTATCCAGAGGTAAGACTTTGATTAAACAGCTGTCCTAGCTGTGGGTTTAATTCCTCATTGAGTTCATGGAGCACACAGCCGGGGACACCATCAGGTCCCATGGATGCTGTGTTTTGCTTTGGAGAGAGCAATTCTCACTGGGAGGCTGGAGATGTTTGGGGGGGTGCAATCGTTTGGTATAGATATCTCTCCTTTTGGGGGGGGAGAAGTTTGCACTGAACCTGTCAGCCAGTATGTTGGCAATGTCTGTAGGATCAGTAATCTTCACATCATTTTGAACTAGCTCTGAGCATATCTGGGAGTTTCCTCCCAGGTTTCTAACATAGCTAAAGAAGGCCTTATGATTGTCTTTTGAGTCTTTAGCTATTTTTCTCTCGAAATTTGCTTTGGATGATTTTATGAGAGCTCTTAGTTTTTTACTTATAGTGATCAAGGGTGTCTTACCTTTTAAGGATTTTGCTCTATCTTGTAGTAGCTTCCTCCTTTTGTTGTAGAGTTTATATATATATATATAAAGAGAGAGAGCAAGTGGCAATGAGTAAGTGTGTCGCACGCTAACAATACATGCAATTGTGATAGACCCATTTAGAAACTACTAGCAAGTTCATTGGGGAGAATGGAAGTAATACAGGGTTAAGAACCAGCTGAATCCTAGCTGAATATCATTACACAGCTATGAATGTAGATTACACAGCTATGAATGTAGTACAATAACACGGCATAAGTATTCTAAAGACAAAAGATGTGACACTTGATGGTAGCAATAATCATCTCCTATTACTGAGAGATCCGACAAAATCACTCTGTTCTGTGAGAACAGTGTAATAGGTAATTTACATGTGGCAACAAAGAGGTGCAGTCCCATTTTTTTACATTTGATCAAAAACTTAATCTGTACAGTCACAAACGTTTCAATATTAATATTTACATTGGTCCAATAAAATGTATCGCATCACCCTTATGTCCCAGATTTGTTGCCTTTCTCTCTCCCACCTTGTGCCTGTTGACCATCAACACCCTCCATTCTAATCTCAGGCCCTTTCATTTCTCTTGTTTCCCCGAATACCATACTACATATCACAACAAGGGGGATGAGGAGCCCACTTTCTGGCAGAGATTTAATTCATGGTACCCATATTTTGGTGACATTATGTGTTGTGATACAGCATCCTAGCAGGCAGAGGAGTCGTCTTCCAGGCAACTATAGGGATTTTTTGTAATTAACCTAATCCTTCCAGCTTCAGCCCTTGTGAATGAGTCACTGAAGGAGGAATACAGTACTGGCTAATGGTGCATTAGCACTCCTGTGCACTGCCTAAACTGAACTACAGTGTGAAGCACTTTTGGAGAGTTGGTGCAAATGTCTTGGCTCTGTATTATGCTGTACTTTACTCCACCCTCTAGCAGATTGAGCTACCTCTATTTCCTCCAAGACAGGTGAGTCATAGTCAGCTGTTCACTCCGTCTCTCCTTCCTAGCTGCTCCAGGTCCTGGGTTACTGATCAGTTACATTTTAACTGGGTCCTAGTCACCTCCTCTACATCCATGAGTTGGCAGGTAGTTCATAGGTTCATAGGTTCATACTAGGCTATCTGCCCTAGGGCATTTATAAGCCTAGCCAGAGTGTGTGGCTTTCACCACCCCTTAGGATGAGAATACTATACCCATTAGTTTGCTGTGCCTCTGTCCAGCAGTGATACAGAGATGATCCCCGGGGTAAACCTACGATCTCCCATCCACTCGTCAAGATTTCTCTTGAACAGAGTCAGTGAGGGGCTCTGCCTCACATGGACTGGGATTCTGTTCCATAGTGTAGGGAGTCTCTGGGTGATGAATCTGTCCCTCCAGCATGTCCTATTTATATCCGTGTTGAGGTTTAAGTCTCTTGCTCTCGTGGCTCTGGTGGATTTAGATTTTTTGAGGTGGAGCATGTCCATTAATTCCGGGTTGGACATGGCCTTGTATGTCAGGCACAGATCACCTCTGAGCAGACGGTATGCGACTGAATAGAGCTGGAGTTTCTTCAGTCGGGCATCGTATGACATATGTTTGAGCCCCTTTATCCTTTTGGTGAGGAACTTTTGGGGTCTTTCCAACTGCTGCAGGTGTCGTGTAAGGTACATTCCAAATGGGGCGTTGTACTCAATCATTGGTCTGATAAGTGAAAAGTACAGGGGTACAATGACCTCTCCTGATCTGGATGTGAATCCCTTCATGATCAGGTGGGCAATGTAGAAGGTCTTCCTAACCACTTTGGCAATGTGAGTGTCAAAAGAGAGGTTACTGTCAACTTGGGTTCCCAGGTCCCTGATAACTTCTTCCGTGTTTAATGGATTACCACCTATGTGGTAATTAGGCGTTACCTTGTTTTTCCCAAAGGGTATGACTATACATTTTTTGGCATTTAGCTTAAGGCCATGGCTCTGGCACCAGTTATCCATTTCTATGAGACCTTTCTGGAGGATGTCTATGTCTGATGGAGTGTCAATTATGGTGCCCAGTTTGCAGTCAACTGCAAATTTTGTCAGCCACAATCCCCCTATGTTTGCCTGCACTTCAGAAAAATAAATGCCGAACAAGAGGGGGCCCAGGACTGAGCCCTGTGGGACACCGCTCGTGACCGGCTTAGAGTCTGACATGGCACCAGCAACTCTAACCTTGTGTGTTCTGTCCTTGAGCCAGTTTGCAACCCATCTTGTGACATATGGGTTTACATCTAAGGTGGTGAGCTTTTCTATGATGCCCGAGTGGGGTATTGTGTCGAACGCTTTTGCTAGGTCAAGGTAGGCTGTGTGAACTGCCTTACCCTCATCAATGGTCTTAGTGACTGTTTCGAAAAAGTCGACCAAGTTCAAGAGGCAGGATCTGCCCTTGACAAAGCCAAATTGGGTAGGATCCAGTGTCTGTAGGTCCCCAATGTCTTTATTTATGAGTTCCATTATGATCCTCTCCATAGCTTTGCAGACAAGGCTCGTCAAGCTTATGGGGTGGTAATTCGCAGGGTCCGTAGAAGCACTGCCTTTGTGGAGTGGGACCACAGTTGCCGTCACGCCATTCTTTGGGTGCGTATCCTGTAGTAAGGCTAAGATTAAACAGCAGCCTTATGTGTGGGTTTAGTTCCTCATTGAGTTCATGTAGCACACAGCCGGGGACACCGTCCGGTCCCATTGATGCTGTGTTTTTTGCTTTAGAGAGAGCAGCTCTCACCTGGGCATCTGAGATGTTTGGGAGGCTAGACTCTGGTGGGATAGATATTTCTCCTTCTGGGGGGCAGGGGGGGAGAAATTTGCACTGAACCTGTCTGCCAGTATGTTGGCAATGTCTGTGGGTTCAGTGATTTTTTTATCATTTTGGACTAATTCTGAGCATATCTGGGAGTTTCCACCCAGGTTTCTAACATAGCTAAAGAAGGCTTTATGATTGTCTTTTGTGTCATTAGCGATTTTTCTCTCAAAGTTGGCCTTGGATGATTTTATGAGTGATCGTAGTTTTTTGCTATTGCAGTTGAACAGCATGACACACCTACAATTATTGTTTACTTCTTGTCTGAGATATTTTGAACCATTGTTTCAAAGATGAGATTATAAGATGCAGAGCTACAACAAGATGCCACATTAACCATTTAGATCTCCAGATGTCTGTCTAAGTCTACAGCTATCTCCTGAGCTCTTAAAGGCTATCAGGTCTGCAACACATGCCATCTGTAGATGACAACCAGCCTGCAGGTTAATATGGACTAAGGATAAGTATGGTGTCCCGAAATCAAATTCTTTCACCATCTAATGGTAAACTTCCAGGTAAAAGAAATACATAACTGGTATCTGGAAAGAAATGCAAATGTTCATGTATATTGTAAGGAGTCACTCCAGTGGAAGACAGGGATAAAGTCCTAACTATGGCCCAGCTGACCTGGGTTCAGTTAGCAGCTCGGGCAACTGATGGAGGTCGTAAAATAAAAAACATCCTCTAGCATGAAGTGTGACAGCAATGACATCCCAGTATGTCTTTAAGATCCTCACTGTCCCAACCTCAAATTCAGGCCTTGGGACGGGGGTTGATTAGAGTGCCAGTAAGCCAGCAAAGGATGTGTGGCTCTGGGATGGCTGCCAGAATAAAAAAAATGGAGAAAAAAGATCTAAAACAATTGTTCCTGTGTATTGCAAGAAAGTGGCACCCCCCCCACAGTAATTAATTAATATGGAGCCATTTTTGTATTGTTTTTGGTGCCATGCTTTTTTCCCGATCATTAGGTCCCCATGGTCCACTGGCCTATTTATTCCTCATGGGGTAAGAGTTGTTCCTGGCTCATTCATTTTCAGTGCAGAGACAGATGATTGCAGAGCTGTCACTCTGGAAGTCATTAGGGCATTTTTTTGCTGTGTGTCTCTAACCCCACTGCTTGTTGATGACATAAGTTATGCATCACGACAGATGGGCCACCTATGCCTCTGACATAGAGTTATGCCAGGTCCTTGAGAAATCTTCAGTCAGGGCTACCATTACTGGGTTGGTTGGCCCATCTATATCCCCTCCTCCATAGCCTGTTCTTAGGGAGACTGGACTGCACCCTCCCCTGCGGTGCCATGTCATCACAGGGGAAGAAGCCAACACATCCCTCCCTCCCAGGCGAGAGTCCTGCCACAAGCTGCACATCTCTTGCTAACTCCACTCAGCTCCTCTATCTCCCTGAACTGCTAATCGATCTCAGGTTATCTAGGTCCCAGCTGAGGCTTTGTCTCACTGTGCCATTGTGGTAGGTTAATTTGCCGCCATTTTTGAAGTGAAGGGGAGTGGATTAAAATCGTTATTGTTTCAAAAATTTTGAAAATACAAAATACTTTTTAGATGTCTGGCATATAAAACAACTTGCAAATATGGTTTACATTGTCAGCAGATTTTCCGGTGACATGCCATTTCCTGCAAGATAATTAAATGTAGTTAAATGAAAAACATGTCTGTTGAATACATTACTAACAGCATCTTTCCTCAAAGCTTTGCCTAACTTGTAAATCAAAGCTGAAAACTTTTTGTAATACTAGCTGCTTTTACTTTGCAGCATCTGGAGCCTTTTGAGACAATATGCCTAGCTAAACAAACTCTATATACTCTGTGGGTATATCATAAAGTGTACATACTTCATTAAGCGAAGCACATTGTCTCAAAAGTTTCTGGATGCTGTGAAATAAAAAGCAGCCAATGTTAAAAAGGGTCTCAGCTTTCAATTTCAAGTTAAACTAAGCTCTGAGGAATTCCTCAACAGCTGTCTTTAACTTGTCATCTTACAGAATTCTCGTTTCACTGTACTCTGGCATATGTAATTCAAATCAAGATGGCATTAAGTGTATCACATACATATATAAGGCTAAAGAGAAAATTTGGTATAAACGTTTATGTAAACTGTCAAAACTGCATATAATTATTCTAATTTAATTTTGATACAGACAAAAATTATACCAAGAGGGAAATAATAGCTTATATAGTGGTTACATTTTCAACTATTTGTTACAAGCCATTAAGCAAAGCCATAGTCTTCAAACTCATGTTGAGGAACAAAAACAGCACAAAAAAACTCTCAGCAAACAGCATACATGTATTCCTATCTAAAGATGTATTAAATATGAATACCTACTTGCTGCAACAGTGAAATACTGCAGTGTGAACAATGTGAAAAGCAATGCTGCTATACTACAGGCCTCCTAGCTATGGTACTCATACACTGCCTGCTATTCAGCCAGTCATGACTGTGTAATTGTGGCTAATTAAATGCTTACTGAGAATGATTTCATGTTAAGGTACTGATCCACTCCTCTTGAAAAGCTCTGATTTTGTCACCTAGCACCTTGTTCCCAGGGCAACTGGACCATTCAACTGCCTTTACTATGATTTAGCCATTAAGGTAATCAAACCTTCTGTAGGCCATTTGGGCATATATAACAATGTATGGAAGAAAATTTGATTGCTATGTATTTCAGATTTGGAAAAAGCAGCAACAACAATAAGAAAGAGGGCAGAATGTTGCCATTTGTCTTTTTGAAAACATGTGACAACGTAATACATATTATTACTGGCCTCTCCAAGGCCTCCACAATATATATTATTCATCATATGCTGAGGTTCTAAATATTAACATACAGACATGCCTCTTACCAGGCTGAGCAAGGAAAGAGTGACGGTTAGTTGCTTATCTGCTGCCAGGATTCACCAGATCACACATGCACTCAAGTCCTTAAGGAACAATTAGCTGTATGACTCTGTCATAGCTCATGCTGGTGTTAATTACTTGAGGTGTACCTCCCTGGACTATATGAAAAGAGACATGATGGAGCTCTCAGACTATATGTTCATGGCAGGTACTGAGAAGCATTCTACCTTATCCAAGGATGCTGCTGCAATATGAACAAACAATAACTGACTGGGTTAATTTTAGGTGTCATTCAAAGGTGATCCAATATTTGTCAGTCTGGGTGGATATGATTCACAGACTACGCTGCTTTGCTGGGAATGGTCTGCATCTGTCCCTTCTAGGGTTTAGATTACTGGCAAAGACATTGTCCACCCCGATAGTGCCTTTTAGGCAATGCCAACCTGTTAAAGACACCAACATATGAAACAAGCAAAGGAAAATATGAAGGTGTTACTGAACAATGCTAGGAGCCTAAACAAGAAACTCCACTCCCTACAAACCCTTTTCAGCCTGGAGGACACTGACATCTGTGCAGTGACTGAGATGTGGTTTAAAATGGTGGACAGCACTCTGGCTGTGCTGGGCTACAATGCCTTCCACATATTTACACCATCTACCGTGCAGGACTGGGAAAAAGGTGTAGGTGTCACAATCTTCATCTAGAAGAGACTCACCTCAAAGCTGGTAAAGCAGCATGATACTCTGGGGCTTCTTTATGTCCAAATAACCATCAGAAAGGTTCAGTACCATATATTAGCTAGCTATAGAACTCCCTCTATGGCACAAGAAAGTCACAACACCTATCTACAGGAACTAGAATCACTCAGTATTAAACCCAATACCATCTTCATCTTCCTTTTTAATTTTGCCAAATATTTTGGGTTTCTAATATCCACGGTGGTGCAGCAGTAGCATTGTTGCCTCACAGCAAGAGGTTCTCCCATTCGATTCTCGGCTGGAGTGCGGGGAGTGCCTTCTGTGTGGAGTATGCATGTCCTCCCTGCGGTTGGGTGGGCGTTCAAAAGACATGCGTAAATGGGCGTGCCTTCGTTGAAGGTTGGACATTAAGCTGGCATCTCGGCATTCATGAAAATGTACTGCCAATCATTAGCGGACCGGCGTTCCGCTGTGGCGACCCCTAACCGGGAAAAGCCAAAAGACAAACAACAACATTTTGGGTTTCTAATACCATGACAGGAATGGACCCCATTCCTAAGTCAAAGTATGAAATTAGTTCATAAAACTAGTATTGTTTCACTCTTTGAGGTCAGCCAGAAGAGCTAATCGCAGCACCTGCAGTGCGCCCAGTAATGACTCCTTCTGCAATTCTTATGGAGTTATATGTATTGGTAACATATCTAAATACAATTGTCGATTCTGTTTTATAAGACCCATTGGTCCTATTACTATTGCAACTGTCTGGGTATCTTTCTTTCACATTGCCCTCATTTCTGCCTGCAAATCCTGGTATTTTATAACTTTGTAGTCACTGGGTGTAGCTGTTTCAATGCAACATTTGTCTTCTTCTCATGGACCACTATATCTGGTTATCTCGTATCTATCTTTTGAACTTTTGGTAATGGGTGATCCCATGTGATGTAGACTTCTTAATTTTTTATGATGCTTTGTGTCTCATGTTGCCAGTGTTTTTCAGCTACCTCAATATTATAACGGTTGCACAATCCCCAATGCAAAAATCTTCCCACATTATTATGCCTTTCAGTATACAGTCCTGCCATTAGTATGTCACAACCAGCAAAAAGGTGTGCAACTCTTTCCAATTCTGTTTTACAAAACCTACATTTGTCTGTTTCTCCCAGAAGTTCAATGGACTTTGTAAACCAATGTGGATGTAGTCCACTATCCTGGGCTACCAATATTAATCTTTCATCCTTTGGTTTGAATTTGCCTCTCCTTAGCCATTCCTTTGTTTGATTCTGATCAACATGAGGCTGTTCCAGGAGCTTTCTATAATTGCGACTATATTTATGTGTTTTCTACATTTCTTGCCTTCTCATCTGATCTTTCACCTTATATTCTTTCTTTTGTTTTTTGGCACATTCAGTTGCTGTCTGATTTTTATCTACTTCTGGCTTAATTTCCATTCCCACTTGATGCCGATATGCTTCTGCTAGACTAAGCAGGGAAGTCGTCTTAGATTTATTCTCCTTGTGTTTCAAAACTTTCACTATGTTTGGGTCTTGTGAGGTCAGCAGATATGTATGCGGTCCCACGATTGCAGATCTATATAAGTAATCAATTTCAAGGAGGCCCATACCTCCTTTGGGACAGAGAATATATAATCTTGGTATGCACTGATTTTTGTAAATTATTTGATAAGCATTAAGCATCCTTCTTGTTTTCCTGTCTAATCTATCCAACACATTTTGGGGCCAGTCAGTCACTCCAAAACTATAAGTTAGGACAGGAAAAGCAAACTGGTTTATAGCTTGAACTTTGTTCCTAGATGTCAACCCTGTTTTCAGAATTAATTTAAGTCTTCTAAAATATTCCTTACTGAGTTTTATTCGTATTCATTCATTTTTTATTGTTGATCCTTCATCTATTTCCAAATATTTATACACTCCCTCTTGCTCAAGTTCTTTTATATCACATTCTTGTCCGAAACTGATGTTTTCTTGGTGCTGCAGCTTTCCAGCTTTAAAGGTTGTTTTTGCACATTTATCAAGACCAAATGACATTCTTACATCATCTGAATAAGTTTTGACCACTTGCTATTGTGCTTTCAGTCCCTCATCTGATGAGCTATACAGTTTTAAATCATCGACAAAGAGAAGATAAGAAGTCTTTACACTTTGTTGCTTTCTGGGAGCCAAATTACAGCCATGGCCTAATGGGTTAAGAGCAAGGTAAAAGTGCAGCAGTCACAGACAGTCACCCTGGAATATCCCCCTTTGGATTTTATCCCTGGAATAACAAATTGTCCTTTATCATGGCTTAACTACAAAGTGGTCTGCCACTGTTTCATGGTCACTGTGATATAATTTATCAGTGTAGGGTGTATCTTATACATTTGTAAACACTCTTTTATCCATGAATGTAGGATACTGTCAAATGTTTTTTTGTAGTCTGTCCATGCCAGATTCTTCCCCTTTTTACAATTCTCCACTATGACTTTATTTAACAACAAATGATCCTTTGTTCCATATGACTTTCTTTTATTTCCCTTTTGTTCTATTGCCATAATTGAGTTATCTTCTAAATGACTATAAACTCTTTCGGCATCTATTCTTGTGTATTGATAAGTCATCGGAAGGTAAGTTATTGGGCTATAATTTTTAGGGTAGCTTGCAGGTTCACTCTTATGCAGGAACATTGTTTTTCCTGTTGTTAGCCAGGCTGGTGTCTGTTTGGGGAGCGCATGTAAATAGCACTTACTCAGAGCTAAATCTTCATGCAAAGATACTTTTAGCCAGAGGTTAGGTACTGCATCTGGGCCTGGGATTTTCCAATTAGAGGCTTTTCTTAACTTTGTTTAAATCTCTCTGACCGTTACTTCACCCCATTTCATATCCTGTACATTTGAACTTCTTATTCTTTCTTTTACTTCTTCTATCCATTTAGCATCTTTGTTATGTCCCACAGGATCTTCATAAATATTTCTCCAAAATCTATCTTTTTATTCTTTTTTTGGTGGTCTTTCAATTCCTTTTACCTTGTTTCCCAATTATCTATAAAACTTTTTTGGGTCATCAATAAATTACTTATTTTATACTTTTACTTTATATTTATCTATGTATCTTCTAAGTTTTTCTGCCTGTGCTGATATTTTTAGTCTATTATTTGTGATAGTGCATGACAAATCCTGATCCGTTATAATACTGTGCATTGCTTTTATCATGTTTATCTTTCTAGTATTTTTTTATCTGTTCCCTTTTCCTCTAGTATTTTTTGATCTGTTCCCTTTTCCGTACTCTTCTAACAGTGACACTTCTTGTCTTAATTGCTTTATAGTTTTCTCTTTTCGATACTTCCATGATGGCATTTGATTTCTCCCCATCATTTCCCTTACTATCCTGTGTTCTTGTGGTAGGACTTTATCTGTTATTAATTTGGCTGCACAGTAATGTATCCTATTTACTTCTTTAAATCGCATGAATCTCTATGGACAGTCCTAATTACTGTGTTAATTTGTTTTATCAAACTTTTAACTTTTGGAGTTTTATTAACCTTCTGCAGTCTATTTCTTTAATTGATCTTAATATGTCTATCTATCGCTAGCAAATCAAGCAACTCTTCTCTTAGATCATTTTCTTCTAAACTGAGGGCACATTCTTTGTTTGCCATTTCCGGCGGTCATTCTACAGAAAGTTCCAGAGGTTTTTCCTGTGCCACATTCTCTTCAGTTTCACCCTCCATTGCTCTTTTGTGTGGGAAATCACTGGCCTTCCTATGCGATCTAAACTATGCAGCTATGGGCTGGGAAACCTATACCACCAATGGTGCACAAACAGAGAATCCTGGACTTTTCCAATACAAATGCCCAGGGACAATTAGTTCAGAGCACCCACTAGAGGGAATAACATCTTGGATCTTGTCCTTACTATTTGGGGGCATCTTGCACCATCCTTTGTGTATCTTTAGCACTTGTTAAGTCTGACCATAAAGCCGTTTTCTTCAAAATAAAACTGAAACCAGAGATCCTATCCACCTATAACACAAAATAACTTTGACCAAAACTAAGAAGAGTAATTCCAAGAATGTTAGAGCTCTTGTCACTGAAATAAGCAAACAACTCTGGAACTTAATAAAATCCACCAACATGTTGAGGCTAAAATAGCTACCCAAGCTAAAGACAAAGACAATCACAAAGCCTCTTTTAGTTATATCTGTAAAAACAGTAAAATATATGCTGCGATGAGGAAAGATTGCCAGCAGTCACAACCAAAACCAAAAACAAAAGGGTTAGAATCCAAAAGGTTAGCTAGTTAAGCGCTTTCATCTGGTAAAAAAATCCCTGGGCTTCATCAGAACCAAATAACCCACAATTCAAAGTCTAATTAAATGTTAACCAACTCACATATGCACAAAAGTTTTAAAGTCATACTTCACCATAAAGAATACATCAAGGCTTAATAAAGTGATTTCTCCTAATTTAAAATATATAAATACAAATAATAATTTTAAATGAATTATAAATTATATAAAAAGATATAAACATAAAATAGTGGCAAAACTTTGTCAAATCAAAAATAAATGCATTTTGAATATACCGTAAATACATTTTAAAGTTAATTTTAAAGTTTAACATTTCTAATTTTCAACACAGCATTAACAGACAAGAGGTCATTAATATTTGGTGCATTATGTGTGTTGAGCCAAAGCAGCAACAGAAGTTCCTTATATCCTAGATGTGTGTCCTAAGCACTCCCTCTAGGTTCATAGGTTCATAGGTGTGTACTACGCTAATGGCCCTGGAGCTTTTACAAGCCTAGCCCATAGAAGTGCCCTGCCACTGTGCCACCAGAAGTTAGTTCCGAGTGCCTCTATCAAGTAGAGCCACTGCAGTGATCCCCAGAGTGAACTTTCTATTTCCAATCCACTCATTAGGATTTCTCTTGAAAACGATCAGCGAGATGCTCTGCTTGACATGTATGGGAAGTCTATTCCAGAGTATGGGCAGTCTCTGGGTTATGAACAGTACAGTTGTGTACACTTACCATAAATGTAGATGTTCGAGTGTATTCACTGTTGCAGTCGTTAAATTTGGTAATCTGCTGGCAGGTTGCCCTCAGTCGGCCTGAATAACAAAGTCTTGGGTCCTGCGTTGGTTGCTGTCTCCTCTTCCATGACGTCAGGTCGTCAGGGGTATAAAACATGCAGCCGACACCACTTTATTCAGTTTTTCTTGCCCCAGATGTCAGGTGCCCTTCAAATGGGAAGCAAAAAAAAAAAAAAAAAAAAATATATATATATATATATATATATATATATATATATATATATATATATAAATAAACAAAAATATATGTAAATGTACTTTTAGCAACATAAACGTTGCCTTCATCTAACAGCAAATACACCACAAAGGCTTTAGTATATAGTGAAGGAAAGAAAAGGTATAGAAAAGGGGGATGGCGGGTGGATAACCCAGATTGCAACAGTGAATACACTCGAACATCTACATTTATGGTAAGTGTACACAACTGTACTATGTTATTCGTGTTTCACTGTTGCAGTCATTACATTTGGGTAGAATCCCAAAGCTATGGTTGGGAGGCTGGAGCTAAACAGCATTAGGTGTGGCTATAAGGCCCTGCAGAACTGCAGTGGCAAAGCCTGCCCTGGATTTGGAGAAGAGAGGCAAATGAAAATGCTTAGTGACGGTATGAACAGAGCTCCAAGTTGCAGCCTCTAGAATGTCTTTGGTCGGAACCCCTCTGAGAAAAGCTGCTGAGGTACAGGCAGCCCTGGGGGAATGAGACCTGATCCCCTTGGGCACAGGTTTACCATGGTGCAAGTAGCAGAAACGAATGCAGTGGCTTATCCACTTAGAAATAGTCTACTTTGATATAGCCTTCCCCTCTGACCCTGCAGCAAATGCTACTAGTAGTTGCTCAGACTTTCTTAGAGATTTGGTCCTGTTTAAGTAGAATCTTAGTTGTCTGTGTACATCCAATGAATGCAGAATCCGCTCCCCCTTGTTCTGTGGATTTGGGTAAAATGTTGGCAGGTGAACTGTCTGGTTAACAGCCACACTGGATACCACCTTAGGCATAAAAGAAGGATTAGTCCTGAGGGACACCCTGTCCGGGTAAAATGTAATAAAAGGCTCCACAGCCATGAGAGCCTGTAGTTCTGAAACCCTTCTTGCTGAAGTGACTGCCAAGAGAAAAGCTGTTTTCCAAGACAGAAATTTTATATCCGCAGTAGCTGCTGGTTCAAAAGGAGGCAGGGTGAGTTTTTCCAGCACAAAATTGAGGTCCCATGTGAGAGTTGGTGATCTTCTGGGAGGCCTTAATTTTTGGCCGCTCTAAGATACTGTTTAAGCAGAGGATGCGAAAAGAGGGGAGGCTCTGTGTTGTAATGAGCCGAGATGACAGAGGCATGGATTTTTATTGAAGAAAAAGATAGGCCCTTGTCAAGCATCTCAGTCAAATATTGCAAAATCTGAGGAATATTGGGCTTTGCTGTGTCTGTTCCTTGTACTTGGTTCCAAGCACAGAATCTCTTCCATTTATCAGCATAAGATTTTCTAGTACTAGGCCTTCTGGCTTCCAAAATGACATCCATCACAGATTTACTGAGAGGTGTTGTTTGAATAATTAGATGATCAGCCATGCTGCAAGGTTCGGAGTTTGGAGCTGAGTGTGCAGAATTTTATTGTTCTGCTGAGACAGTAGATGAGGTATTTGAGGCAAGTACCAAGGTGGAAGTTGAGACATGTTCCTTAGAAGTGGGTATTAGTGTTGGCGATGCCAGTCCGGAGCAACTAGGATCATTTTTGTTTTTTCCTGTCTGACTTTTAGTAAGACTTTGGAGAGAAGAGGCAGCGGGGGAAAAGGCATAGACTGATAGGTTTTTCCAACTGAAGGATAGGGCATCCACTTTCCATGCTTTTTTGTGATGAGTTCTTGTGCAGAATTTGCCCAACTGATAATTTTGGGGATAGGCAAATAGATCTATGTCTGGGCTCCCCCATTTCTGTGTTAACATGCTGAAGATTTGTGGATCCAGTTTCCATTCGTGCGGGTCAATAAGATTTCTTCTTAGGTCATCTGCCAGAGTATTTTGTTTTCCTGGCAGGAATTGAGCTTGAAGATGTATTTGGTAAGTCAAAGTTATGTTCCACAATGCCATGGCTAGTCTGCAAAGGGGGTAAGAATGTGTAACCCCCTGCTTGTTTATGTACCATATAACCATGGTGTCGTCCGTCTTTATCAGTAGTTGCCCTGCATGAAGTAAGTCCTTGAAGGCTGTCAGAGCATTCTGAACAGCTAGCATCTCTTTCTAGTTGATATGCAGATGCATTTGTTTTGGGCTCCATTTGCCGTGAATGTATCTTCCCGCCAGGTGGGCCCCCCAAGCATAGTCTGATGCGTCTGTAGTTAGGGTTTGGGTGGCAGGGGGTAGAGTGAATGACAGTCCCTTGTTTTGGTGACATGTCTCGGCTCACCAAAGAAACTCCTGTTGTAGGCAGGGAATGAGAGGAATCATTGTTTCCAGACTGTGACAATTTTGGCTCCATAAACTTTTTAGGTACCATTGAAGTTTCCTCATATGCAGTCTCACATATGGAATTAGTAGAATGCAGGATGCCATGAACCCCAAAGCCTGCAGAATTTGTCTTGCAGATAACTGGGTTTTTGTTGCCATTTGTTTGAAATATATAGTCAGTTGCCTTTGTTTTTCTGGCGTAAGGTAAGCCATCTGAGCAGTTGTATTCAAGCTTGCACCCAGGAATGTAATTATTTGAGAGGGTACCAGTTGGGATTTATTTTCATTTATTGTGTACCCTAGGCATGTTAGAAGCCTTTTTACAAATGCCAGATGTTGAAGAATAATGTCCTTGTTCTCTGCTTGAATGAGACAGTCGTCTAGGTAAGGATAAATTTGTATGCTTCTTTGTCTGCAGAATGCGATTACTGGTGCCAGGCACTTTGTAAAGACCTTGGGTGCAGTAGATAAGCCAAAGAGCAGTGCAGAGAACTGGTAATGCAAAAAACCTGCCTTGAAGCGGAGGCATCTTCTGCACGATTCCCTTATTGGGACATGCAGGTATGCCTCTTTTAGGTCTAAAGTCACCAGCCAAGCATTCTTGCCCAGCATTGGCAGAAGCTGCTGCAAAGTCAGCATTTTGAATTTTGGAATGTCCAGGTATGTGTTCAAAATCGATAAATCCAGTATTGGCCGCCAGGCCGTGTCCTTTCTGGGTACCAAGAATAGTCTTGAGTAAAAACCTTGTCCTTTTTCCTGTTCTGGTACTGTCTGAATGGCCCCCATATCCATGAGGGACGTAACCTGTTTTTGTGCCTCTGCCCATCGATTTTTTGTCAGATCTGGCCAACCATTTGCCATTAGCAGAGTGTGGAAATGGAATCTGTATCCCTGTGATATGATGTTTAGTAACCACTTGTCCTGGGTTATTACCTGCCAATTTTGAGCAAAAAG
This sequence comes from Protopterus annectens, assembly GCF_019279795.1. NCBI lineage: Eukaryota > Metazoa > Chordata > Ceratodontiformes > Protopteridae > Protopterus > Protopterus annectens. Next base: position 667,868,612 of record NC_056732.1, read on the forward strand.
GGCTAATTTTCCCCCTATGGATATTGCCAAAAGATAAGTGCTTGGTTCAGGCAGAGGGAAGTCATTGGGATTGCTTTCTGTAGGTTTGCACTTTATCTCCTCCAGATTTGGAGGTAGAAGCGCCCCAATGCTTTGACCTGTATGAATCTTGTGCCTGGTATCTGGAACCCTTAGGGTGTCTGGATTTGCCCCTTTGAGCTCTGTCTGACACAGGAAAGGACCAATTTTTTGTAGGCCAGTGTCTACTGAATCTTGGTGGCTGTACTTGCAAGAAGTCTTTAACAGTTTGCATAGACTTAGCTTTGTCTTCCATTTTCTTTAAAACCTCTTCTGCCTTAATACCAAACAGAGAATCATGCTACAAAGGTACATCTAGCAATTTAGCTTTAACATGATCAGGTAAATTTTGTTCCTTTAACCAGGCATGCCTCCTAATCACAGATCCAGTAACTGCGGCTGTGCAGGAGGCCACTAAGGAATCAAAACCACATTGCAAAGTATGCTTTCCAACTTGTTCAGCTGCATGTAATAATTCCTGCAATTCTTTATTTTCTGCACATTCTGAAATCAACATCATTTTCTGTTTCAGCAATCCCATAACATGTTGTTGGTAGTTAAGCATATAAAATTGACAGTTTAAGGCCCTGATTGCCAAGGTTGCAGATGTGTAAATCTTTTTTCCCCATCTGTCCAGTGCCCTTGAATCTCTGTCAGAGAGGGTAGGATTTTTTACTGTTGAGGCCTTAACTCCCTTTGGACCCTGTGAAATAGTTTCAGGGTCAGCAGCAGGGTTTCTGAATAAAAAATTATGTGAGTCAGGGACCCTGTAGTATCTGTCAGGCTTACTGGGAGCCAGAGGTAAGGAGTCAGAGGTCAAGCTTGACTCCGAAAACACATCATCCACAATGTCTAAAACAGGGGGAATGGCTAAAGGCCTGTGCTGAGGGAGAAGAAGGAAATCCCTGAGCCTCTTTTTTGATTCTGAGAAGTCTTGACTCTCCCAGTAAAAATGCTCCCTCAAAGTATGCAAGGTTTCCCCAAATGAATAATCCTCAAGAGGAGATGCAGATGGAATAGACTCCTCAGCATCAGAATTCTCATAGGGAGGTATAGATACTTCCTGATCAGAAGAGGAATCAGAAGAAATAGAAACCTGATCTGAAGATTCATAATCAGTGTCTTGCCTAGGCCTCTTATCTGGAGGGGGATGGGTATCCCTGATCATGGTAATAAGGTCTTCAGCCATTTTGATCATCTGTTTTTTAGGCATAGAGGCCTGTGCACGTGGCTCATGCGTCAGTTTTTTAGTTTTAGAAGTTGCTTTTGTCTTTGGTCTTGCAGCTGTCGTCAGTTTGATATACAAATGTTGAGGTCTGAATACACCCTCAGAAGCCAGTGCCTGCTCAGCGGCTCTGGACCCATCCAAGGGAGATACATCCGTCGGTCCAATACCTTGAGTATCTTGCGGCATGCCGGACTCCACATGGGTGTCGGTAGAGGCCTGCGACTCGAAGGTAGCTGGTATCAGGGGCTGTGAAAGCACCTCACTGAGTACCGGCGAACTGGTGACTGGCTTAGGAGAAACTTCGTCGTCAGTTTTGGATCTCGTCTGCCTTTCTCTGTCCTTTTCTTTGTGTTTTTTATATACTTCGGTAGTCGGATTACTATCCGACGACATTTCTAGGTAGTTAAATCTGTTTCCAAAATACTTTGATGCAAAAATATACCGACGCTTAATAATGTGTTGGTTAAATCTAGCACAAAACTGATAGCCAGGCACGTTGTGATCAGGGCCTAGGCAAGGAATACAGTATAAATGGAAATCCTTATGAGGTATTTGCTTCCCACAAGTAATACAATTATTAACTTTTTCTGACATCGGTAAAAAGCAAGAAAAAGTTTCCCCAATGGGGTACTTAGCTTTAGTGAAGACTTCGGTTCTGAAACTCAAACTCGAATATTTCAGTAGTCGGCCAACTGGCACTTGCGAAATGCTTCTGCTTCAGGCACCGCACGGCAAGAAAGACTAAAGAAAATGGTATCGGCTGCATGTTTTATACCCCTGACAACCTGACATCATGGAAGAGAATACAGCAACCAACGCAGGACCCAAGACTTTGGAATTCAGGCCGACTGAGGGCAACCTGCCAGCAGATTACCCAAATGTAATGACTGCAACAGTGAAACACGAAGAACATCAAGTAGATGTAAATTGAATTAGGTTAAGCAAAAGATCAAGAGATATAGAACTTCTGGGTGGGAGAGGTGGGGGGTTGTAGTCAGTCCCACTGATGTGCTACAGTTCATTTTGGGTAGCAGACCTCTTTAAATTCAGTATAAAGTACATAGAACTAGGAACTGAAAGCTAAATGTATAAAGATACATACATTTAATTTCTGTATATAAACAGATGCTGAGCTCTGTTATCCATGTGATTGTCGCTGGTATATAGGACCTGGTTTCAGGTTCTAAAGCCGGAAAGCTGTATGTCAGGTAGGAAAAAATAGGCTTAACACCTAGGAATGAAAAGGGGACAGCAGTGAGGTCAGTAGAGTAAATATAAGTCCAAATGTCTGTCAGAATAATGTAGAAAACAGTGAGGAGGAAGAGTGTTAGGCTAAAGTTAGAGCAGAGATTTAGCTAGAATGGAGAGGCTGTCAGCGGATAGCAACAAAAGAGAAGAAAAGGTCACAGGTTAAGAGGGGTTAGAGTAGTAGTAAAATAAGCAGGAAATAAACTTAATATCAGCAAAGAAAGGAATACGGACGATTGGAAGAGAAAGGAAGTTAACAGTGTAGGCTAGTAAGGCAGTATCATTTGTTAGGGCAGTTACAGATATTCTCAAATCATAGCAACAATTGTACAAAAACAATATCCACATACAGTTAAGCGTTCTGAGCTTGCCGTGATAATGCACTATATTTGAAAACTGTTGCAGACAGGGTAAAGGAAATGCGATAAACCTATTACATTACAACATTGTCAGGGAAAAATAATATTCAAAATAAGCAAGTTTGTTCAGACTGCTTTACAGATGCAAGCAACTCCTACAGAGTTCCTGATACTCTGTGCTACTGAACGTGAGGATACATGCACCCTGTACATTTAACAACTTAGTATAATACAAGTATGTGTTTGTAAAGCAAACAGCCTATAACTAATCAATATCTTAACTAATTGCAATACAGCCTATAGCTAAGCAGTATCTTCATTATTGCAAAAAATGCACTTTTTATTCTACCAGTGCGGTAAATTCAGTTAAAAACTCTGTAGATAAATATACTGTATAAGTAAAGAATGTACCTTATTTACAGCAGATATTTTCTTCATGGACAACAACTAGATTAACAGCCCAGTATCAAATTGCGCACATCACCAGTTCCCAGGGGATCCTAGCATAGGTATGGTAAGAGAGAAAATAGCTTGGGATGTGAAAGTGGATTTTAAACCTGCAAAGGATTATGGGAGCCAGATTGGGCAGGTAAGCCTACAACCACAGGATCCGCCCAACAGGAGCAAATAGGGATTAAATGGGACTGCTTAACCCTGTTCGCGGCAGATGGTAAGTAACAAACTGTAAGCACTGAAAATGTCCGCTGAAACTTTGTTGCAATTGTTATTAAATGTAGCAGTCTACCATCAAGAGCAAAGCTAAGAGAAGGGGATCAATAGAGGGGAATAGGTAGCTGTAAATAGAACTGGAAGGTTAAGGAAAAGATCAAGAGATGCAGAACTTCCACTTAAACCACCTTATTATTTTTTTATAGAGTTTCACTTAGAGCTAACTCTTCTTTCATGCCTAAGGTAGCCACAGAGCCCAGTGTTAACCAAGGTATTAATGCACCTAATTTTCCCTGTTTATACTAACCAAGGAGAGCACTTCCTTCCTTATATGGGCATTCATACCAACAACTCAGGTTTTAAATTGACAGAGCAAAGGACATACACAATGGATGACAAACGTTTTGTTTCCTTCTACAAATCTAGACAAAGAAAGTGTCAAAACTCACACTATCTAGGTGGTAATCTAGCTGCAGATAGTTTTATCATAAAAAAACTTGGAAGGCTTCCTTACTTTTTAGCAAGGGTCAGTTGCATTAGAGCAGTAACTACTTGCACAGTTTTTTTTTTTTTTTTTACAGTGCCTGTTTTGGAGAATATCTGAGTATCTTTGTAGCAGTGTTTTCATTTTTCCTCAATACTTTCACAAGACGCTATAACCTGGATGCACTTCCCCAGTCCAGGTCTTTGCTTAGGTCCACTGTAATCTGGGCGTGAATGTTCCCATAAGGACACTCCTGGAAGATTTGCGTGGAACTCTGTCTTGTAGTGGATGATGGACCTCTTCTTATCAGATATGAAAGTTTTGTACCTGATCAAACTACAATTACTGAATGACAAATCTTTCTGGACACTGAAACGAGTGAAGAGCACGCTACATGAGCCTGAATTCCACCAGTGATGGGGGACACAAGGACTTATTTAGTGGAAACAGGCCCATCACAGTTCTGTCCAAAATGTTCTCTCTTGGGTTCACTAATTCTTGAACCTCAGATCTGACACCAAAACTGGACATTTGGGAGCACTCCCCTGTTCTTTTTGGTTTTGACAGCTGATGACAGTTATAAAAGTAATTAATTACTAGCTGAAGAAGAGCCCAGTGTGCATGAGGGTTAGAGACAATCTTAACAATGAACACTGATTGAATCACCTTAGATTGGTGCTCGGCTGCTGAATCCATTATCTTATTATCACAAACGCAGCCTTGGATCACTCAAAGGAAATGTCTACCAACTCTTCCAGCAAACACCATCCTACACCACCAGTTTGGAAGAGCTTCTTACTCCACCTCCTTTGGGTGGCCAGGTAGAAGCACTGGCAGTTACCTTTACAAGTGCACCACTTCCAGGTGACACAGGCAGGCTTTGTGCTGCTCCTGGCTAGTGAACATAGCAATGCTCTCATGGGCTATGTTTTTTCATCAGTAAACCCAGGAATTTTCCAAGAATGTGATATTTAAATAACCCTGACTAAACTATTATTCCCTCTACCCTTTTCACCCCCTCAAACCTTTTCTAGGTTAGTATAGTATTAGTGTTTGCACCTTCAAAAATCAGCTAAATCCTGTGCTTAATTCTTATTAGCTCTGTCCTTTACAAAACTTGACTAAAACTTTCTATTCTCTATTTTCTCACCCTTATATTCTCCCTAAAAA
>NC_056732.1:667878826-667931326 GCF_019279795.1 Protopterus annectens
TTTAACATTATGGTTCTAAGATATTCTGACATTAAGATAAGAATCACATTAGATGGAAGATTTAGTCAGCTGGACTAAAGCTAAGGTGGAGTCAGGCCTCCACATGCCTAGAATGTTAATCCCCCAGTAACACACACCCTGGAGAGCATTATTCCACTTAAAAGAATGGTCTATTTGTTAAATTGTTTTGCATTATTTTGTTTTGTTTTATTTTTTTATTATTGTATACTTTTCCCTATATTTTTTGCTGTAAAATAGTTCCTCACTCTAATGTTTCAAACTTGCTGTAGCATATGTAATTATTTTTGGATGAAATATTTTACATACAGGATATAAGTTACTTAAGTATTTAATACACATACATACACACACACACACACACACACACACACACACACACACACACACACACACACACACACACATGTTTAGAAGCACAAACCCACACATATATACATAAACAAAACACACACACACGCACATATGTGTGCAGCAGTTACAGCCATTTTTTGTGAATGCATCTCAGATGTCCCATTGTGATCAAATGAATGAAAAAAAATAATTGACTGCAAGGGCTTACAACCCCTCCCATGCCTGTTAACTGTCATTGATCTTCCTACATTGTTCTGCTGCATGTCTCACATGTTTTATTTGCTGGTAAACCACTGAGGATGAAAGTCAATAATGGCAGACATAATAGGTTCACACTTCTACTTTTTAGGTAATATTTGTGTGTCTCTTTCTCAGTCGAGCTTTGTTTTGTTCTCTCTCTCTTGTCATAAACACATGCAAAGATGGGTGCGTGTACCTGTGCCCACGCGCACACACAAAAACGTTAGTTTATTTACTTTTTGTTTAACTTTATACTCGCTAATGCACTGTTTACTGAGTGTACTGAGTGTTAAAAATGTAAACATTTGCTTTTTTTCTGTGTGAGCTTCACCACAGCTTAATATGCTGCTGAGAAGCGTTGGACTTGTTTTTTACTGAGCATTAACTGTACATTAACACCCTGCTGGTGACCATTTGCTCTCCAATCAGGATGAAGATTATAGGATGCCTATTATCTAAATTAAGTAATTTACAGTCCTGTTTATTTATTCATTTTTAACTATCATTTAAAGTTGAATTGGTGTTACTAATGATTCCCTATTATATGCTAAAACACTGACAAATATTCTAACTAACATCAAAGACTGAAACAATAGTAATTTCATGAACTCTAATCGTACCCTGACTTAGGAATGGGGGTCGATTCCAATCATGGTATTGGAAACTCAAAAGACGTGGAGAAATTAAACCAAGAGAAGACATAACTTTTGTTAGTACTGGGTGGGCTTTACTTTCAATGATGTTTTAGTTTTCTGTCCTGTACTCTGTGCCAAGTTGTCTGCCAGATGGTGAGGCTTTAACAGACACAAGACTCCTACTGCCTGAATGTATGAAGTTCCCTGTCAACAGTGCTTGTCAAAGTCTTTCCTTAGGTGCAGATACTGGAGGTAAAAAAAAAAAATTGGAATAGACTGTCCTGGTCCATCCTCAGAGGATTTCTTTCACTGTGGTGTAGTCAGGTTGTATTTAGTGTCAATCATGTCTGTCCAGAGAATGGGCCCAGAAAGTCAGAGCAATTGTATCTAAAGTGATGACACAAAGGTCAGTAGGAGCAAGGATATGTCTTAGCCTCTTGTCCAAATGACACCATCTTCACTTTCTATGTGCTCAATTATGAATAAGGATGCATCAGTGGTCAGTGAGGTGTCACTGGCTGCAATGTCATAAAGCCATTATGGATTTTGCTGCTTGTGTCAGATCTCTATCAGTAGACTTTGAAGTGGTGGACAGTGCAAAATAATCTCATTGTTGGGTTGCCCTTTTTGTAGCTGAAAGTGTCTCAGTATTTGATGGTGGGTGCTTCACTGCTGGATTGGGAAGCTCATGCCCGCTCTAACCTAGTAAAGAGAAAGTTGGGAAGACACAAATTATAGTATTCTTCATAGTCATTCAAGCTCTCCAAAGGGAATTAAATCCAGAACTCATCTTACTGTCGTCAGAACCCAAGCCATGATATGGTAGCAGCTGATACAGGCCTGTAACCATATGCTTTTAACCTCTGTGTTAAGGGACAGTACGGGTTGGGCAGTAAGCTATTCACCACTTAATTTCTCACAGCCATTCACATCCTAAGGGAAGTGAATGGGTTCATGGACTCCCTCACTGTTGTTTCAGTTCCCTACAAGAGCATAGAATAAGGAAGCCTGTTTAGTGGGGTGTAGCTATGCTGTAGGAGTAATCATTATATTTACAATACTACTAACATAAATACTGCTAACAATTCTGCTTCTGATACAGCTTTTAAAATGCATGGCAGATAGCCCTAGCACTGCAGTCCATGTACAATGACTAACGCAAAATGTCACAGCTGTTTTTACTTATGCCCTGTAATGTAACAACAAGCTAACTATATAGTATATGCTACCTACATCTTACTTGATCTTAATATAAATTTCATAGTGGTTAGAAACAATGTGTTTTATAACATCACACTGAGAATTTCAGCTGATGAATTAACATAGTCATCAGTAGCATTACAAGCCAACTGGTATAAACATCTGCTATGCTGCAGTGGTTACCATTTCATAAACACTAAGAATGACTGAATTTAATACTGTTCTGGTGTTGCACGATTGCTTATTTGTATTTTTGGTCTGCTACCAAATTTAAACTTGGAAAGCAATAAAGTAAAGTATTATCAGACTGATGTAATTTATGTCAGCATATGTTCATAGGTTCATAGGGAGGTACTAGGCTATCTGCCTGAGGGCATTTATAAGCCTAGCCAGAGTATGTCAGCTTTCACCGCCCCTTTGATTAATTAACTGAGCCTCTGTCAAGTAGAGCCAATGAAGTGATCCCAGGGGTGTATTTTCTGTTACCCATCCACTCATTAAGGTTTCTCTTGAAGAGTGTTAGTGAAGGGCTCTGCCTAATGTAGTTAGGAATTTTGTTCCAAAGCATGGGGAGTCTCTGTGACAGGAATGTATCCCTCCAGCATGTTCTATTTATTGTTGTGGTGAGGTTTAGCTCACTAGAGTGAGTGGCTCGCAGTGACTTGGATTTCTTTAGGTGGAGCATGTCCATCAATTCTGAGTTGAACATGGCTTTGTAAGTCAGGAAGAGATCGCATCTGAGTAAGCGATATGCCACTGAGTACAGCCGGAGTTTTTCCAGTCGGGCTGCATCGGACATATGTTTGAGGCCAGTAATCCTCTTGGTGAGGTACCTTTGTGGTCTTTCCAGCGTCTTGTGAGGTACATTCCAAATGGGGCATTGTACTCTATGATGGGTCTGATGAGTGACGAGTAGAGGTGCATTATAACCTCTTTATTTCTAGATGCGAACCCTTTAGTAATTAGATAGGCTACATAGAAGGATTTCCTAACTACTTTGGCAATATGATTGTCAAAGGAGAGATTCCTACCTACCTGGGTCCCCAGATCTCTTATTACCTCTTCTGTATTAAGGGGGCTGCCACCTATGTGGTAATTCATGGGTATTTTGTTTTTCCCAAACAGGATGACTATGCATTTTTTGGCATTTAGCTTGAGACCATGACTTTGACACCAGGTGTCCGTCTCAGTAAGGCCCTTTTGGAGAATGTCCGTGTCAGCTGGAGAGTCAATTATGGCTCTCAGTTTGCAGTCATCAGCGAACTTGGTTAGCCATAGTCCTCCTTTGTTTGCCTGTACTTCTGAGAAGTATATGCTGAACAGTAGGGGTCCCAGGACTGAGCCTTGTGGGACACCACTTGTGACTGGTTTAGAGTTGGACCTGGAGCCCACTATTCTTACCATGTGAGTTCTGTCTGTAAGCCAGTTGGCAACCCATCTTGTGACGTAGGGGTTTATGTTCAGGCTGGTGAGTTTTTCTATAATTCCCGAGTGCGGAATGGTGTCAAAAGCCTTGGCGAGGTCAAGGTAGGCTATGTGAACCACCTTCCCTTCATCTATGGCCTTGTTGACTATCTCGAAGAAGTCAACCAGGTTTAGTAGGCATGATTTGCCCTTAACAAAGCCATACTGGGTCAGGTCAAGTGTTTGGAGGTTCCCAATGTCTTTGTTAATGAGTTCCATAATGAGCTCCATAGCCTTGCAGACCAGGCTAGTCAAGCTTATGGGGTGATAGTTACCAGGGTTAGTTGTGGCCCCTCCTTTGTGGAGTGGAATAACCATTGCTGTGTGCCATTCTATGGGCACGTAGCCTGTGGAGAGGCTGAGGATGAACAGTGTGTTTAGGTGGGGGGTTAGTTTGTTCTGTAGTTCGTGCAAGATGCAGCCTGGGACACTATCTGGCTCCTTTGATGCTGTGCTTTTCGTTTTTGAAAGGGCTGTTTTCACCTGTGCGTCTGTGATTTCTGGGACACTACACTTTTCCGGTATTGTTGTGGGCCCTTTTGGGGGTGAGAGGGGGGTGAAGTTTGCACTGAATCTATCTGCCAGGATGTTGGCAATATCAGTAGGTTCAGTATATTTTGTGCTATTTTGCACTAGCTCAGAGCATATCTGCGAGTTGCCACTTAGATTCTTGACATGGCTAAAGAAGACTTTGTGGTTATCTTTCAAATCCTTGGCTATTTTTCTTTCGAAGTTAGGCTTGGATGATTTTATGAGGGACCTTAGTTTCTTACTGATACTGATCAGGGATGCCTTTCCTTCTTGGGATTTGCTTTTTTTCTGAACTAGTTTCCTCTTTCTATTGTATATCCTGTTTATGACAGGGATCCACCAGACTGGTTTCCTTCTCTTAGGGAAGTGAGTCTTGGTTTTGCTAGGGATGGCATGATCCATGCATCCTTGTAGGTGCTCATAGAGTGCATTTGTAAAGGTTCCTGCATCTTGGACACTGTGATTCTTTAGTGTGGGGGTTGTGAAACTTACCCCCTCTGTCATAAGTAAGGTGAAGTTTGCTATAGAAAAGTTTTTCACTGTGGTTTCCTTGGTTGGGGGTGGTGGTGTGGTGTGGGCATCCAGAGTGATTAGTTTATGGTCAGATCTAACCAGTGACGGGTTGACCTCCGGTGCAGAACACCTGTCGCCCATGTTGGTGATGACCAGGTCTAATATGTTTTCACCTCTGGTAGGGGAGTTTACCAGCTGATCCAGGACATTTGAGTTGATAAATTCCAGGAAGCACTGGAACTGGGAGTTTGTACTTGAGTAGTTTTCCCAGTTAACGGTAGGGTAATTGAAATCGCCCAATATCAGGGTGTTCGGTAGGACCTTCATGTTTTCCAATGTCTCCAGAAAGGCGAAGTGGTGGTCCTGAGCCATGGAGGGTGATCTGTAGCAGGCCACAATTTGCATTGCAGATTTGCCCGATGTTAGTTGCACATGGATGATTTCAGATTTCTATTAACAGGCTTATATCCCCTGGCAAAGTAGACACACCAGCTCCACTTAGCACCAACTCTGATGACCCTACAAAAATAGCAAATGCCTTCAATACCTTCTTTACTACAGCTGTACAAAACTTAGCTAATCAACAAAATCCTGACACTGCCAATTTGCCCGCTACAAGCCCCACCCCCCCTCCTTTCCACCTAGAACCAATATCCACCTCCTTCATCCTCTCCTTACTTCAAAAACTTAAACCTTCTACTCCCTCAGCTGACAAATTACCCAGGGAATACCTACAACTAGGAGCTTCAGCCATTGCTTACCCAATCTCTATATTGATTAACAGAACAATTAAAGAATGCACTATTCCATCAATCTGGAAAATCTCACATATTATTCCCCTTCACAAAGGTGGTGATTCTACTGAATACTCAAACTACCGTCCCATAGCTCTTCTGTCTCCACTTGCTAAAATAATGGAGAAATGCATCCATAAACAATTAATTACCCACCTACTCCACCACAATCTCTTAGCATACTGTCAACATGGCTTTTGTCCTTACCACAGTACTACCACAGCCCTGCTTTCTTTTACCAACTGTATCAACACAAATAGAAACAATAATTTCCTGTCGTCTGCACTCTTTGTAGATCTTTCTAAAGCCTTCGATATGGTCAACCATAAACTTCTTCTCCACCTTCTGAAGTCCCTATCTCTTGATAAATCTTCCTTGAGCTGGTTTACATCCTACCTGGATAATCGTAAACAAGCAGTTCTCTGGCAGAATCATCTTTCTGAACTCCTTCCTACTTCCTTAGGTGTCCCACAAGGCTCTATCTTAGGCCCACTTTTATTCTCCATTTTTATCAATGACCTTCATCTCTATTCCCTTCTCTACCTGCATTCAATACGCCGACGACTCCACAATTATTTGTTCTGCATCATCCCAAACTGAACTGCATTCTTTCACACAAAAATCTTTCTCCACAATAGAAAAATGGTTCTCTAACCATTGTCTTCTCCTCAACCCAAAAACAAATTATTGCTGTTTACACCCTCACACTCATCTCCCCCTCTGCACTTTACTTTGGAATCAAACAATGGTACCATTATTTCTCCCGACACTACTACCAAACTCTTAGGAATCACAATAGATAATCAACTTAAATTTAACACTCACATAAACACCACAATAAAATCTACCAACAAAAAACTTGGATCCTTGTATAGAATTAAACAATTTCTAACACCTTTAGCCAGAACTACAATAGCAAGAACTCACGTAATCTCTACCCTATTATATGCCTCCCCCATCTATACTAACTTGTCCCAAAACAATCTTAACAGACTGGCTAGATCATATAATAACATTGCCAGATTTGCCACCAACTCACCATATAGAACTCATCACTGTCTAAACCTAAAACAACTAGGCTGGCTTGAGTTACCTCACCTTCTACAATTCAACCAACTTATTATTGCCCATAAGGTCCTTTATCAACCAAACAATACCCCTATTCTCTCTACCCTCATAACACCATATTGCAACCTGAAAAAGCTACGCTCAACAAACAAAATGATGATGCAAACTTCTTTTTCTAATAACTCAGCAGGAGACTCTCTATTTACTAACTTTGTTGGGAAAATATGGAATCTCCTACCAATTGACCTTACTGCTCTTACATCTCTCCCACTATTCAAAACTAACCTTAAACATTTCCTCTCCAACCACTGGTTATGCTCTTGTAATAACCCTGACTAATTGCTTTTCTCTTACTTTTTTCATCTGTACTACCTTGTCTCCTTCTAAATATCTCTTTTAATCTTGACTCTTTGAACTTTTTCACTCACTGACCTTTCTACTCTAAACTGCTCTACCTAACCCATCTACCTACCAAGCCTATTTTTAAAATACTGTCCTATCCTGTAGATGCCCTAACTATCCTCTATATAAATATCTTCTCTCTATTTACTGACTTACTTGTTTGGAAGATAGTGAAATCCCTTATATATAATGTACTAATCTTTTGTTTTTATTTATACTTTTGTTTTTTATTAATGTTTTGTTATACACTTTCTTAATGTTGTTTCTATTTTACTTGTGATATTAAATATTGTGTAACCTTGGAGCTTTTCTCCTCGGGCCTCCACTGAAAATGGACATGTATCCAGTTGGACTAGCCCGGTTAACAAATGTAAAATAAAAAAAAAAAAAAAAAAAAAAATCATGCTGCACCACTAACCTGGAGGTATAGGTATCCTTGATGAATATGGATACACCCCCTCCTTTTGTGTTTTGGTCCATGTTCTGTGGCCAAAACGTGTGGTATGAGTTGTAGCCCAGTAGTGCTGGGGTGTTCTTTGGAGCCTTGAACCAGGTTTCAGTAACTGCACAGATATCAACATTCTCCATACTGAGGAGTGCTTTGAGCGTGTGCAATTTGAGATTTAAACTCCTGGCGTTGAGTAGCATAACCCTCATTATTTTTATTTGTGCTGTTTACGGAGGTGGGTTTGACTTTTGAGCTTTGCCTAAAAAAGGCACTATGGGGGCAACAAAAGCCTTGGCCAGTATTTGAAAGCCTAGGGGTGCAAGTGCAAGCTGTCTCTTGCGAAGCAACGAGAGTTGTCGAGCATGTTGTCTCAGGCTGACAGACACTGGATCCCCTTTGAATGACACCAAAAGCTTAGCCAATTGTTGAAATTGATCATTTTTTTTCTTTATACTGCGATATTATTCTTGGTGAGGTCAGGATGCTACTCAGGGTCAAGGTCATACCCGCCTGGGCTACATGATCAGAGAGCTCTTCCATGTCTCTTTTCATGTAGTCCAGGGAGGTACGTCTCAGGTCATTCACACCAACATGAGCAATGACAGAGTCATATTTGTACTTGTTCTGGAGTGACCTGAGTGCTTGTGTTATGCGGCGGATTCTGGCTCCTGACAGGCAGCTAACAGTAACCTTCTGCTTGTCCAGCCTAGTGAGTGGGATGTCAGTGTGCCTGACTATAGAGTCACCTATTACTAGTGTGTTAGGTATGTTATTTCGCCTTAAGGGGTGTGATTGTGCGGCACACTGATTTTGTGTTTTATGTGTTGTCTGGTTTGTGACTGGAGGTGCAGGTTTTTTGGGTGTCTGCTTTGGAGGTCTCTGATGCTTTTGCAGGTTTTTATTTAGCGCCTCCGAGTATGATTTCATGCATTTATGTGTATTTTTTGCCAGTGATGGTTTAGTATGTCTGTGTGAGGCTGCAGGTGTGGTGCAAGTGCTAACCTTCTCCTTATGACTGCCTGTTCCAGTCCTGGGTGGAGAGAGCTTAGCCTCCAATTTAGCTATATAATTGCATCTCTCACATATGTTAATGTTTTGTGGTAGGAGGAGAGGGTTATCTGTGTACATGAGGTAGTTATAACATTGCCTCAGGATACCCAGGTTCACCAGCTGGACTGGGCAGTATACCTGAAATTGCCCTTTGGTCATGCCTGAATAGTAGGGTGAGCTGCTTAGTCACTTGGTTGGTGAGGGGTGAATAATGAGCCTTGCCCTGCTGGGCAATCAAGTGTTGGGGTATATTAGTGCTTGCTATTAGGTCTGAGCAAGTGCTGGACTGTAGGATCCTTTTTAAGTGCTTAGGCTGACAGTTAGACTACTTTCAAGGGAAAAACTGAAGAGGAGACTTGGTGGAGCCAAGAATTATTTAGCCCTAGCTAACCGGCACTGCCCGGACGTGCAAAACCATGCAGGGAAATGAAAGAGATAGAAATTAGCCCAAAATGGCCTATAAACTACTAACTTCTGGGCTGGAATCACTCCTCCAGGGGCAGATAGCTGCTCAAAGCTCTCTCTCTCACAGGTGAACAGAGAAACCTCCTTCTATCCAAGTAAGGTATGGGCAACTCAGAAACTTGTAACACAGCCCTGAATTCAGCACTAGCCTGAAAACTGGACTATACTAGCTTAGAAAGGTGTGCAGCCGCAGTGGTACGGCGGTACCATTGTTACCTCACAGCAAGAGGTTCTCCCATTCGATTCTTGGCTAGGCTTGGGAGTGCCTTCTGTGTGGAGTCTGAATGTCCTCCCTACGGTTGGGTAGCATTCGAAATACATGCGTGTGTAAATGGGCGTGCCTTCGTTGAAGGTTGGGCTTCGAGCTGGCACCTCAGCATTTCGTAAAAATCTACTGCCAATCATTAGCGGACCGGAATTCCGCTGTGGCGACCCCTTCTGGGAAAAAGCCGAAAGACAAACAACAACTAGCTTAGAAAGGTGGGAAACAAGGAAAACAATTTTTTTTGAAAAGATAAGGCAAAAACAGTAAAAAATACACTTAAACAGCTTTAGATGACTACAAGCAATCAGAAAAGGCTTTTAAACAAATTACCCAATTAACCAGTAAAAAATCTCAAAACTGAGCCCTGTTCCTGTAGTCTTCAATCAGACAAGTTCTAGCTGCATGCTCCTGCCACAGGGGTGCAGGGGAACCTTCTCCAAAAAAGAGGCCTGGATTAGTGCTCAAGTTATACAAACAAAGCTAGATTCAGCAGGCCTGAATCTAGTTTATGCAAGAGCAAACAAGGCACACCAATTTCAGTAAGAAACAGTTCAAATATGCAGGCACTATAAGCCTCTAACCAGAAATTTCCAGCTCAGAAGGGCAGAGTCCAGCCTCTCCTCCCATAAGAGTGCAGACCACAAACCTTCTTAATGTAAAATGACTGGCCTGAAGCCCAAGTACTTAAACCAGAACTAATACACTTTTAGAATAAAAGACACTGAGCCTTCAATCAGCAGTTCCCAACTTAGAAGGATGTAAGCTACCTGTCCTGTCACAACAGTGCAGACCACAAACCTTCTTAATGTAAAACAACTGGTCTGAAGCCCAAGTGCTTAAACCAAAAGGCTTAGAATGATAGCTACATTTTAATCAGGTTATTACCAAGCAGTAATAAATGCAATTGAATGCTTTTAAGAAGGCCTGGATTAGTGCTCAGGTTATACAAACAAAGCTAGATTCTGCAGGCCTGGATCTAGTCTATGCTACAGCCTATAAGCCTTTAACCAGAAATTCCCAGCTCAGAAGGGCAGAGTCCAGCCTCTCCTCTCACAAGAGTGCAGACCATACAATGTGTACTCTTTACTTGACTGCACAGATCTGTACACTAATATGGGAATACAAATGCATCCTTGCATCCTTGATGCACATTAATACATTAATGGAACTATAAGCCATGAGCTGTAGACACTTAACTGTAGATCTAGTATTCAAGCCACCTTAACGTTTATGATCTACCTGTCTGTTGCCTTGCTTTGTCTCCAAAAAAAAAAAAAAAAAAATCAAACTGCAATACTGTGTCCCCCTGAAAAAAAAAACAGTGGTAGCAAAGCAATAGCTCCATAATGGTGCACTGCCATGGTGCATTTACTGTACAGAGTAACTGAACAGCTGTCTTGTACTGTTTATTTACCTTAAACGGTTGGTACTGTCTGACTGGAGACTACAGAAATTACCTAAACAGAGTCAGAGACACTGCAGAAAAGATGGGAGGTTGCATAGCTTCCCTTTTCAATTATACATGTTCTTCACCTCTACCTACCTAGGTAAATGCATTAACAGGTGCAACACCCCCCCCCCCGAGCATCTTCAGTAAATGAAGCAATTGTTCGCTCCACAGCTTAACATGATGTTGAAATTAGAGATACCATCTAAACTAATCTATTACTTACAAGTTCACCTTCTCTTTATTAATTTTTTGGCAATACACTCTACAACACTAATTGTAACAATTCCCTCCTAATCGATAAGCTATGCACAATCAGGCTAGATTTACCACCAACTATGACATGATTGGGTCGCATACTGTATACATTCAAAATAACTACTACCTCTATATGAAGAAACTACCAAAATCAGTCACCATTGTTGTTAATATTAACATGAAGTTAAAAAAAAATTATTAATAAACATTCTGTACTGAATGTTTATTAATAAGCTTTCTGTACAGTAGCATTCATAATCAGCCAGCAATACTTTCATAATTAAAAATGCACCCATGCGCTAAACTGTAAAATGTCATCTCTATTTACTTTCAGATATATATGGTAGCACTCAATTGTACAGAATTTTGTGAATCTCCAGATTTTTGCTTCATATTTCAGTCTATTCCTCATAAAATTCGTAGTTTTCTTGTAAATAATTGAGGACTAAAGTCACTAAATAATGAAAGACTTTGTATCCTTCAGAAAATGCACACTAATATAAAAATATGTTATTTTTATCAATTTATGTTTATAAGAATAATACTTAAAATCTGCCCCCAGATTTTGGGCCTTTGTCCCACCATTATTTTTGGCTTTGTCCAGAATTCTTGTGCTAAGAGGTTGAGAGGTATTATATTACATAAACAAAGTATAGCTGTCAGTGTCACATAATTATTACATTGTTCTACATGTATCATACATAATCCAAGGATTAAATAATTTTTAATCTCTGTTGTACTATATTACAGAACAATATAAACCTTTCCCGGCTGTATAACCACTGAACACCTCATGCAACAAATTACAGAAAATTAAAATGCAAAAAAGGTGCCATGATTAGTGCAGCTTCAGGATGTGTGCTCTGGAAGAAACACTGAATAAATGACAGCAAGAGAAGACAACAGAAGTACAGCGATGAAAAGCATGTTTAGGTCTCTTGACAGATCATATTGTTTAAATATTGACTGAAGGGGGCAAAGTTATATATAAGTCAGCAGCCTAAAGAAAGGATTTTCAGAGGGCTTCAAGTCAATTTTTTTTTTCATTGCATTGCATGAAGGCTGTCATAGATGTCAGCATAAAGTCATACATCTTGTACGGGTTTTTTTTATCTCTGCTGGAAGACATCCAGAAGACCCTCAGCTAGCCTACACAAGAAAGGTTTAAAATAACTCTGTGCCATGAGGGACTGTGTACTTCATTCTAGTTAAAGAAGGCCTTCCTAATCAAGATCTGTTGTCAACGCACATAGTAAATAAGTGCAAGGGTATACAGGTAGGTGTTCACCTTTATCACTTATTGCCTGTCTTACTGACATGTAAGAAAACATAAATAATATGGAAAAGGTTATGCATTACTCTGGAGGCAGTATCTGACGTGAGGGACTTAATGCAAGTGGAGGTGCATGTGTTATTTCTGATCCACCTGCAACAGAAACTTAGAATAGTACAAAGATAGTTCTCTAGAAGCTATATCAACAAACATGAGCTTCCTGTGACAGCTAGGGCATGCATATTTAAAGTGCATGCATCATGATCTACCAGTCTCTTTAGAGATTTGCAATCTGTCACTGCAAATGAGCAGTGGTTTAGTAGTAAACTATTTAAATTAATTAAATTTCTCCTTCATTTTACACTTTAAATACTGTCAGACAAAAATGTCTACCACTGAGTAGGGGGAACAGGGGCATTTCTTTCATAGAAATTATTTTTTGCTATCTTGTTAATCAGTTGTCCCAATGTGGATACTGAAAGCATATCACCAAGTTTTCCATTTTACTGATATAAAACATACATATTCAGACCAAAATGAATTCAATTTTCTGGAAATATAAACTGCTGCAATATGTAAAAGCAATAGTGTATGAAAACTTTTGTTAATAAACCTCATAATGAATTATGAATCACCCTTAATTTAGAAGATGACAGCTAACAAAAGAAGAATAAAAACAAGACACAAACTAACAATCTAAAAGCTAAATTAATGCCATTTAATTTATAAAGTTCAATCTATATTTAATTATTTGCCGTACACCAAATTATATATATGTGTGTATATATATATATATATATATATATATATATATATATATATATATATATATATATGTGTGTGTGTGTGTGTGTGTGTGTGTGTTAATAATTGACAAAACATTTGAAGAAAAAGTTTTGTCTACAATTATTTCTTGGTAAGAATAAATTCTGATCTGCCCCGTATAGTTTGCAAAATAAACTCTACAGCAGAAAAGTGTCATTTGACAAAGGATTTTATATTAGCTTAGATATATTAAGAGTTTGAAATAAAATAAAAATAATTATAGAGGTACATAAACAAATGGAGGGTTGCATACTGATTCCACTTGCTAAAGAAAGTTAATGCACAAACAAACGGAGGGCTACATGCTAATTCCAGTTGCTAAAGAAAGTTAATGTACAAAATAAGGAAAATAATTACACATCTGGTATGATATTAACAATGAAAAAAAAAAAAAACTAAATAACTAGCACAGAATAGAACCTGAAGAGGCACAAGGAGACAGGCAGTGCTGGTGGTTTAACAGTTAGTACACTTGCCTTTGGTACAGAAGGCAGTAGGTTCTACTCCCACACCAAAATGATGGATTGCTGACAGTGCAGTCCAGCATGAGGGGGTTGATGCATTCCTGAATACATTGTCCTTTACATGAGATGTTAAATTGTGCCTCCATCTGCCTGACTTGATGGTAACTCAGATGGATGTAACAGACCTCATAGCATATTTCAAAAAGAGTAGGAGAAGTTCCCCAATCCCCCGGTCAAACCTCCACTAGCAATATAACTATACCTCATGTCTCCCCTGAAAAGGAGCTACTAGTCTAGTGGGTCTAACCTTGTCAGCAAAGGATAAATAAAAAAAATACACACAGTTAGATAAATTATAGTGTGAACTCATACATGTGCTGTCTGTTCATATAGCTCCAAAAACATACAACATGGTTTACAACGAAGTAATGTACTTACCCTAAGAACTGACAGGGATTGACAGTTCCATCCTCTTTAGCATCAAGGATAAGAGGCTAACTGATAGGAGCTACTCAGCCTGGATGATGAAACTTTTCCAGGCTAGCTAACCCCTCCTCTGTTGTCCATAATGCTAAACTGCTAAGGACCCTACTCTAGATCCCTAAAGTCCATACTTGGCAGAATCTAAGGCTAAACGACATAGAATAACTCACAAAACTACTGGTGGATTGGTCAGGTTCAAGACTGGGGCATAGATAGTTGGTTTGATAAACAGGAAGTAGGCAATGTTTATATCTGAGACTGGCTATCCAATCTCTTTAATACCAATACTGAGACTCAAGCTAAACCCTCGGGTGCATCTTCATGGAAGAATCCCTTAACTTAAGATGGCACCAAAGCACAACCTGGATCTAGAGATCACATCCAACTCATAGAGCCTTGCAAAAATATTCAGTGATGCTCATGTAACCACTGCACAAATACTGCCCAGTGATGCAAATTAAAAAAATGCTAGTGAAGGGCCACGCCTATCACTGAATGTGTCCTTGGCTCCACAAGTAGTGCTTTGTTGTGGTTGTTACAGCAGACGTCAGTAAGCTTCAAAGCCACTCAGATAATGTTAACTTTCAGGCTTTACTGCCAAATGTTATTCTGAGTACTTGATAAGCAGCTGATAATCTTTTTGATTTTTTTTTCTGTCAAAATAAAATCTGAAGTGTCAGTGAAACTCCATGCAATGCACCAGACATTTGCCTTCATCAGAATAACTGGAGAAAGAAAACCATCAGGTTAATGTCCTGACTCACATTAGTCGGCATGGCATCATTTGAGATACAGACAGATTTTTCTCATGGACATTGTCTTTGTGACACACTAGGTATGGAGAATGCACAGACAAGATCTGCAGTTCAGAAATCCCTTTGGCTGAAGAAACAGCCACCGAATAGAGTTTTCAAAGATGTATACTTTTAATATGTGATTGCACTGGCAGCTGGTAGAAAAGGCTTCTGAAACAAATTGTATAAAATGCAGTACAAATCCCAGACAAAAATTGGATCCTTGAGTGGTAGATGCAAGAGAAAACTGTCTTTCAAAAGGGTTTCTAAAGACTTTCAATGATAAGGAGTTGGCATCTTGGTGAAAGTAAGAGAATGCACATAAATAAACCTTCATCAAAGAGTAACAGTCAAAACTATATGAAAGATACTGAAGAACAGCTGGGAGTTCAGTGCTGAAAAGCTCTACTTTCCAAGCCAATGCCGAAATGGAAAAACAAGTCCAAATACACTTATATATGTATTCCACATGGCAGGACTCTGAGAAGATGTGAGATTTTGTACCACCCATTCCAGGTATAATGAGTCATTGGCCATAGCAGAAAGTGAAGAAGCTATGAAATTAGGTGTAGGGAAAAAATATCTAGCACAGGCTTCTGGATGGGTGCAACAGAATTGTTCTGGTTGGACTCAGACATAGAAAATCGCCCAGAAAATGAGGCCAAAGCAGTGGAAAATATAGACTTGCCAGGGCTAGAAAGTGGCTATTAGTATAAATTTGTCCTTGTGCATCTTGACCTTCTCCCGAAAATTGAGAATAACAGGAAGGAGAAGAAAAAGCATAAATGAGATCCTGGGACCACTTTTAGATGAATGCAACTCTGGAGCAACCTTCTAATGGAAGAATAAGAGAACATAAGCTGCTGTATTTTGGTGCTGGTCAGGGATGCAGAGGTCACAGGAAGGCTTCATTCAATGCTGGAACAAGGTTCTGGCTTCTCTTAAGTTCAAGCACCACTTGTGAGGCATAAGAAGACAATGCTAAGACTCAATGCTAGACAGCTACCTTGTCCTGGTATAAGGCTTTCAAAGAGAAGGCACAGTACATTCTCAAACTGTCAAAGCCTCCCAGCAAAGAGGATGGAAATGAGACCCCCTGCATTTTAATGTACCATACATCTGCCATATTGTCAATGTGGATGGTAAGTAAATGGGGGGAGTCCTGAAATGCCTGCAAGGTGAGAAGAACTGCCCTCCTTTCCAGAACACTGATATACAGACAGGCCTCCTTCTGCAACCATGGCCTTTGGTGCAGCTGCTCTTGATAATGTCTCCCCATCCTACAACACTGGCATCCATAGTAACTGTCATAGTTGGGGTGGTGGCTTTGAAGGGTCTACTAAGAGATAAGTTAGACTCGTGCAGCCAACAACTGATGTGATCCTTGCAGTTGCTGAAGATTCTGACAGGGAAATCCAATGAATTGTACAGTTGATTGTGCTGAACTTTCAGTGCCCATTGTAATACTCTCATGTGGTGATGAGCAGTTAATACGATATAAATCAATGCTGTATTTAACCAAAAATTGTGAGACAACGGTTCATGGAAACAGTGTTGCTTTGCAGAATCTGAGAAATCTCTGGCTGAAAAAATGCAAGTCTGTCTGAGAGAGGAAGTGAGAGTGCCCATCACACATCTGATATGGTGGACTTTGGGGGCAGCAGCTAGGACTTAACAGGGCTTCCTGTTATCTCCAAGGACTGGAATAGTGACAGAAAGTGGTTCTTGAAGAATGAATGTAGTGGAACCTGCAGTGCCCCAGGAACTGAAAATCCTGGTCACTTGCAACCCAAGATGCATTGCCATTACTGCCATGCACTTGGTGAACATCCTGTAGGCTGAGGCAAGACCAAATGGAAAGCAATGACCACCTCCTTTGTGAAAGTGTAGAAACCACTGAAATTCTTTTGCAAATTTTTTAGTGGAAGTAGGCATCATGGAAGACCTAAGAACACATCCAATCTCTTCCTTGCAGATGGGGAAAGATAAGACTGCACCATGACCATATGCAATGGCCTTTTTGGAAGGTATTTGTTTAGGCCACTCATGTCCAATATGGACCTAAGGTCCTTGCCCTTTTCAATATCAAACAGAACCTGAAGTAAAATTCTAGCTCTTGCTGGTCATGTGAGACTTTCTGCATGGTTCTTTTTTTTGTATGAGGCCTGAGGCCTCCTTTCATGTTTTCGGTCTTTGATGGGGTGGGGTGTCTGGTAGGAGAAAATACTGCATTCTGGATGGACAGAGAAAGGGAATTATGTAACCCTGTGTATAGCTGCCTTCAACCACTTGTCTTGCATGAATGCTATCCATGAGGACCTTTGGTGGGACAGACAGCCCACAACTGCCTCCAGGGAGGAGCATTTAGGTAATACTTCAGGGAGCAGACTGCAGGCACTAGCCCTTGGAAAGTATCTCTGATTGTTCTGCTGCAGCTGACCTGACCATCCTTTGGTTGCCAACCATTCTGGAAGTTACTGTAGCCTCTATAGCCTCCTCTAAAACCTCTGTTATTGTACTTCTGTTGGCTACATCAGAAGAACAACTGAAATGGAGTACACCGTTTCCTAGAAAAGTTATAATGGTAAAGATGAACAGCAGTGAAGGTATTGCTCTGTTGCTTAAAGCATTTCAAGTTTGGCTTTTCCTGCCAATCAAAAATCATGGTTGCACTTAATTAATCATTAAGGAAATTTGCCTTAGTGTCCTTCGGGAAGTCAGTCAAATGGATCTAGGCATAGAATGTATCAGTCATGCCAGAGCCTTGTACCATTGCTGCACCTCCTGCTGTACTGTGTACTAGGTGCATGTTGAGGTTTGTAATGGAGCAGGTTTGACATCTAGGAATAGAGCTTTCTCTTGACATACCCATCTGGCAAACCTTCCACAGTTTTGAGCAATACTCTTGACAAGTCTCTCTGCAATTTAAGTATGTGGGACCTCTAGTCTATTGATCTCAAGGTGAATATGGCAGACATGGAAACATGCTTCTCAAAGTGGCCCAGGGCATGGGATTCTTTATTAATGGGTGTACCCAAGGCTCTAAGTGACATAAGCCTTTTTCAAGGCAGCTTTATCTAGTCTACCTCTGCGTTAGAAGTAAGACCAGCCCAGTCCTTGAAAGGCTCCAGGATCTTGTCTACCCTCTTTGTTATGGCAGCCACTATATCAACATCCCTCTACTCTGTCTGAGCCACCAGCAGAACCATCTTATCAGCCAGTGGGACCACCCAAGAAGGTGACTTTTCAGATTGAAAGACTTCCTCTAGGATATATTTAGAGGAGAGGGAGTTTAGGATGTCCAGCCCACCTTAACCTGAATAGTTTAAAGTACTTCCCCAAACTTGGGGTCCTCTGCTATGAGTGTTAGGAAGACAGCCTCTTTGCCTTCATGCACAGTGGAAGTTGGAGAGTCATTAGGTGAGTAGTTAATGTGCTTTGTCTTGCGGGTTAGGTGACAATCAGTGGAGAAGAAAGTCTAATATCGTGATGCTATTTCTAATACTGCATTAGGTCTCATTATCTGTATTTCCCATGAAACAAAAAGGGACAACATTGATAAAGCACATATCTGAGGCCCTATGGTGCCTATGGTTGTGCCCCATGTTGGAGGAGGTACACACAGGGAAGCCAGTATTTTCGGTGTGGGCATCAACATCAAGCAATATTGGCTGTCTAGCTGATGGGATCTGCAATGAGGAGTTGACAACCAAATGGGACCAAAGACATCCCCAGGATTGGTACTAAGTTCAGCCATCGAATGGAACATCCATCAAAAGGCTGAACATCGAACACTATCCATGAATGTTCATTCAGCGAACATTCATTTCATCAATAGGCAAAGTAACTAGTTGGCCACCACTTCCCCTTCTGCCCTTTTCTTCACTGTAGTGCAGTCTTGGAGTTATAGTTAGAGGAGGTGGGAGGACGAAGCCCCCATGTTGGGGGTGTGAGGGGGGCAAAGCCCTCTCTTCCACCGGGGTAGGTTTGAAATACTGCAGTAGGTCACATGAGGAAGTGTTTGATGGAAATTCCATTTGATGGCTGAACACAGACCCCCCTTCCAGGATCAGGGCTGAACTGAGGCTTTCAAGCTTGAGGCATTTTTGCCTGTCTTTTAATGTGAAATGCTTAAAGGAGGTATACATTTCACAGTCTTCTATGAATATGCTTTCCCAAGACATTTAAACCAGTTAGTGGGTCTGTCCTCAGAAGAAATTTTCATCCCATATTTACACCTTTTAAAATCATTAGCCTCTTTCTTATCCATTATGATAAAACAAGCAATGATACTGTCACAGCAATGCAAAAAACAAACAATAAAAAACTAGGGTCTTTAACAATGGATCTTTGTGGTAGAAGAGGAGAGGAGAGCTAGCCTGGGAAAGTTTTATCAGTCAGGCTAAGTACCAAAGTTAGTCCTGACTTTAAAAGAGGATAGAAATTCTATCTCAGATCTCAGTTTCTACCAAGGTGTTCACTATATTACTAGTGAGTTTTATACAAACATAAATAAGATGTTGCCTCATATCAGGTGCATCATACAAAAATTAATCACAATCATAATCTCTGTTCCATGATTACCTTACAATATTCTGTGTGAGCTTTACAGTTGTCTGAGAATGTAATGATGGTGGCATCAGTAGGTAAATAAATTTTCAACAATTTTAAACGTGATGTGAAAAGTATATGAGATTTTCTAACTGGCAGAACTGCAATCATCTTCATCCAGTAAGGAAGTTATATTTGTTACATTAATTTGATAAATGTGCACTTACTTCAGTCAAGTGCCACTTTTTAAGGGACAACCAAGAGCATCATCTGCTTAACTGACATGCTCAGATTTGTAAAGTAAGCACACAGAAACTGGGGAACTCAACCCAGGCTTACATATTGCACTTTGTTATCAGTTCATATCCTTAGTTCTCTGTATTACTTTGTTATCAGTATATATCCTTAGTTCTCTGTGTTATATGCTAAAAATATGGAATATAAAAAGAAATGTATAACGTGTTTATGTAACTGTAATATGCCGCTAGAAAATTTTAAATCAGCACCACTAGATACTACAGCTGGGCAGGGCTCATATTTGTTTTCAGCATCCTTAGATGAAAGAAATATATGATCTCAGCACTCTTCGAAGTTCCAAAATTAATGTCAAGTTACACATAGTCCCAAGTAATAAAGGAGCTGTGCATTGCAGAAGGTCTCTCTGCACTGTGTTACAGTCTCACCAATGACTTGCTGTAGGGGATTTGTTTCATGCCCTGCTAGGCTGCAGCATAGAAAACTCTTTTGTGCAAAAAGCAGTTTTATCTCATTAAGTCACTAGGTAATCCTGGACTTTACAGGATATACAGGCCTGCTCTGAAACATGTAAGAAATGCTACGCAGACTTGACCATACTAGACACCATGGATGTCTCAACCTATTTGGCACACTGTTGTCCACAACACACTGTAACCTGTCTAATGGAATATTTCAGCAGATCACTGATGACAATATTAATATGCCTCTGTCATATGTACTCAGAAAAATAGATATAGTCCTTACCTTTATGCTATGTATGAGGGAGATACATTACAATCTCTAATATCTACATAAACATCATTAGTACAACGCAGACACTCTATAGTGCTGCAGGTATGTCATCAGTGCTAGGTGCAATGGACTGACCCCATGACAGCATTAAGGCACCATCAATACCACAGGGATGACATACATCAACAGAGACAAGGGTATGAACTGCCTGTGTGTTTGTAATGCAGATAGCATCATCACTAATATCTATGTAACATAGGAAGCAGTAGCCTCATTAGCAGATGAATTTCTTTAAAAAGACGACTGAATGGAACTGCAGTGAACACTGAGATATGGTGATGTTACAGTCTGTTATATTAAAGAAGTGGACTGCAAGGAGTCTCCACCTATATGGAGGTTTTATTCTCAATAGAAAGAACTGTAAGTTCAGTTTTACCAGTTCCATTTTTTTCCTCAGTTATTTTTTCCATCATGCCTGTCAACCACCAAGTCTCATCTCAGCAATGACCTAATCTGCACTTTGGGCAGAGGGAGAAATGAATCACATCACTGCAGTGGCCTATAATGCCCTCTCTCTGTGAGTGCACACTTCTGCACACTCACTATGAAATCTAAAAGCCATTAGTGGCTTGGTGAACCTAAAGCCTGCCCCCAAGCTGAAGTATCCTATGAGTGATAGTGGCAATAAGTGCAACCAGCTCCATCCCTCCTTCCCCCCATGACCATCCATAATTCTTGGCATCACTGTCAAGCAAAACTTCCACTCTTGGAAGAACCAGACCTTTGGAAGAACGATGAAGTGGAAAAGACTTTATTGCTCTTGTCTTGTAAAAAACAACATTAAAAACTTCGCTGTTCAGCGAAAATCTTTCATTTATATCAGAAAAAACAATTGAAATCAAGCGCTTTCACTTGGTCTCAATACCAAGCTTTATCAAGATAAAATATGTGCTAAATAGGGCTATTATTATAGGGCTCACCTACCACCATGTGACAACAGGTGATAATTAGGCTTTAAAGCTATACATTCATTAGCTGGCCTAACTACACTTCATTTGAAACATTATAACATTACTATGTATTATATTAATGTTCATATAAATAAAATATAGAGAATAGAAAATAGAAAATAGGACAAAAGTTGTTACAATATTTTTTGGTATTAACCTTATTAAAGTATTAAAATATTTAATTCATATTCTTTTCCACTTCATCGTTCTTCCAAAGGTCTGGTTCTTCCAAGAGTGGAAGTTTTGCTTTGGTGTACATTGCTTCGTTTTCGTTTATCACTGTCAAGCAACTAAGCTTCTAGTTAAACTCAGGTCACCTGTAGTAAAGTCAGGGCATTATTCCACCACACCACCTGTGCTAAATTTAACAATTCCATTTTGGTCTAGCAAACTGAATGAAAGAGCCTTCAGTCATTTAGATGGTAACACCTTCATAACTGTTTTATGCAATATTTCCTAGGAGTGCCTATGATCTGCACATTTGAAAAATGAGCAGCCTATATTAGGCATTATTCCAGGTGACATGTCATTGGTAAATACAGAACCAGGAAGCAGTGCATTTTCAGCTGTCAAAACCAGAACATGACAATACACTATAAATACATACATACAGAAGTGTCAGTGGTGGTGTGAGCACATAAACAGTGTAACTGATATGTATATAAATGAAGGCTTATACCATATATAGGTGGGTGTAACAGAATGCAGGTAATGTTAGTCTTGTTAATGTAAATCCAAGTCAATAAAATGTGGTGTGTGGTGGATACTACCTAAAATATATCTGTTGTAGACATGAAAGAAGGCAGATAAAGCATGCTAGCACATGCTGCACACACACAATGTAATAGTTGTAGATGTAAATGCAGAATGTAATGTGCTGGGGATGGGTTAACAACCACCTTATACTATGTAACTACTATGGACTTAAATATGGAAGTGTAGCCAGGTAACATACACTGGATTGGGAGGGTAAAGAAATGAAAGTTGTGTGCTCACCATAACAATAGATCTGTTAGAAGTAGAGCCATCTTTCGTAACTATTACGATTAATGCCATACACATTAGGACTGTTTGGTAGATAACACTATTCTGGACTACCAGGCACCCTTCCCATAATGCATCAAGTAGATCTCACTCTACAGTTCCTTGCCTGGCTTTGGGAATGGTATGAATAAAAAGGCCATGTGTTATCTTGCTGTTTATTCATACATTCATAGGCTGCTATTAAGCAATAGACCAGTAAAGTCTTTTGAAGCTCAGATGTTGCAGTCCCATTGGTAAACTCACCTACTTACTCTTACTGCCCATAAGGGATGGTCTGGCTTTGCCTGGGATAGATTTGTAGCTTCTGATCCATTAATCTATGTTAGCACTGAAGATAGACACATGTTTTACTTTACAGAATGTAGATGCCTATTAGATAGGAAGAGAAATTCACTGAGAGAGAGAGATATGTCTTTCAGTCCAACAAGTCCTATTTATTTTGAAATGCAAATTTAGGTCCCTTTATTGTGTATTCATGTTGCTACCAGTCTTGCACGTAAGTAACACATTTTGTAAAGTTGGATCATTTACAGCTTTGTAGGCCAGGCATATATCATAGGTTCATGTGCAGTAACTTATTTTGCAGTCAAGGGGGCGACTGAGGAGCTTAGCCCAAATTCCCAGTTGTCCACAGCCACTGCTTGGTTAAGTGACATAGTAGACAAGTGAAGCTGAGGAAATCAAACCCTGTACCACAGGAACTACAGCTCACAGCCTTACCATCTGTGCCAAAATGCCACATCATTCGTAGAAGTCTTTAAAAGGCAGAGAAGAGAGGTGGAGCTTTTAGTAGCTTTGGGTAACTCAGAGAAATCGAACCGAAGATTTGTTTTGATGACAAACCACTGGAGTTTTTCAAACTGGGATAAGGTATTTGGACAGGTGCATTATGAATGGTACACTGTGTTTTAGTATGAACTGGATAAGAGGTAAGTAGAAAGGAGATGCTCTTATTTGTCAGCTGGGGAGGGAGAAAGCTTTCTTAATGACTGGATATGCAGTGGTTAAAGGAGAGTTTTTATCGACAAAGGTGCCTAGGTTTCAAATAACCCTATCTTTGGGGGGTATTGTTTATGTGGTGGGTGTGTGGGAATACCTGTTTCCCCAACAGTACAACAACAAATTTGTTAGTGTTTGGCTTTATACTATGACCAATTTAGGGAATCCAAGTGTCTTCAGGGGAGTTGATGACAGCTCCAAGCTTTCAGTCATCCACCCTGGACAGAAAGATGGCTTTAATGTCAAATTTCAAATCTGAGAAGTATATGACAAATATAAGCATCTCAAAACACAGCGTTGGGGTACACCACTGTTGACAAATCCATTGCATGAAAGTGTTCCATTAACAGAATAGTGTACATCAGTTAGCTACTAGGTGATCCAACAGGTCGCACAGGAATTTATACTGAGTTCTGCCAGTTTGTCAACAATACCAGAGTAGAGTTTAGTGTCAAAACATTAGCTAAACTGAGGTAAGTTATATAGATGGAGTTACTTCCCACTAATGTGTCTGTGTCTCTTTCAAATAAGTCATCTAGACTTTAAAGGTATAACCTACAATTTACAAAACTAAGTTGGTTAAGGCCTATGGACTACAGGTTGCCTGACTCCCTGTTTATGAGGCCCATGATGATGATGATGATGAGCTCCATCAGCTTACAAATGACACTGGTGAGATGACAGAGCTAAAGCTGCCACTGTCCATGGCAGCACCTCACTTGAAGCAGGGAACTAGTACAGTTGTTCTCCAGTCTTATGGTGTATTTCTAGTCGATAGTCTGTGGTTGAGTAGTTTAAGAAAGAGGTCTGATAGCAGTTGTTCTATACTGAGCACAGCCCTATATATTATCTGGGCCCATAGATCTAGTGTTTTTCATCCAGATTAATGCTTTTAGTATCTATTCAGAGGAGGTATTTATTACTTTTGGGTGGGGATGAACTGGGTACTTTGTATTGAGATGTACGGAAGTAGAAGAGTGAACAAGTTAGAGACGACTTACGCAGAATGATGTCAGCCATACGCTCAGTGTTGATGTGGTTGATGCCTTTAAAGATGCACTACTATATACCTGTGAATCTATTAACAATACATTAAAACTTATAACATCAGTAAAAACTGGTTGCATAATGTGGAGGGCTACGCCTCTCACACCCCCCAATGTGGGGGGGCTGTGCCTCCACCCCCCCAACTTAATATTCTCACTCCAGGGTCGCACTACAGTGGAAAACAGGGCATATACCTGCCAGTGCTGTTTTTTGGTCAAATGAGTTTTCGGTCAAATGAACTTTCGGTCATTTGGTCTCAGTCAAATGGGCTTCGGTCATATGAACTTTCAGTCATATGTAGTGAACCCATATATACATATATATATATATATATATATATATATATATATACATATACTATATATACTCCACATTGAAAAACTCATCAGCTTAAATGTTAACCCATACATCACAAGATGGGTTGCAAACTGGCTGAGTGACAGAACCCACAGGGTCAGAGTTGCTGGCGCCATGTCAGACTCAAAGCCTGTCACAAGTGGTGTACCACAGGGCTCAGTCCTGGGCCCACTCTTGTTTGGCATCTACTTTTCCGAAGTACAAGCAAACACAGGAGGGTTATGGCTGACAAAGTTTGCAGATGACTGCAAACTGGGCCATAGTAGAAAACACATCTGACACAGATATCCTTCAGAAGGGTCTCACAGAAACGGATAACTGGTGCCAGAGCCATGGCCTAAAGTTAAATGCCAAAAAATGCATAGTCATACCCTTCGGGAAAAACAAGGTTACCCATAGCTACCAAATAGGTGGCAATCCACTGAGCATAGAAGAAGTTATCAGGGACCTGGGGACCCAGGTTGATAGTAGTCTGTCATTCGACACCCATGTAGCTAAAGTAGTTAGGAAGACCTTCTACATTGCCCACCTTATCATGAAGGGATTCTCATCTAGATCAAGGGAGGTCATAGTCTCCCTATACTCATCACTCATCAGACCAATGATTGAGTACAATGCCCCATTCGAATGTATCTGACCCGACACTTGCAGCAGCTGGAGAGGCCACAAAAGTTCCTCACCAAAAGGATAAAGGGTCTCAAACATCTGTCCTATGCTGCCCGACTGAAAGAACTCCAGCTCTATTCAGTCGCCACCGCTTGCTCAGAGGTGACCTTTGCCTAACATACAAGGCCATGGCAAACCCAGCTTTGATGAGTATGCTTCAGCTCAAGAAACCTAGATCCATCAGAGCCACAAGGGCGGGAGACCTAAACCTCGACACGGCTATTTATAGGACCCGCTGGAGGGATAGATTCATCACCCAAAGACTCCCTATGCTGTGGAATAAAATCCCGGTATATGTGAGGCAGAGCACCTCGCTGGCCTTGTTCAAGAGAAATCTTGACCAATGGATGGGAGATCACAGATATACCCCAGGGATTACCTCAGTGTCACTGCTCAACAGAGGCACAGCAAAATAATGGGTATAGTTCCCCATACTAAAGGGGTGGCGTAAGCCACAAAACTATGGGCTAGGCTTGTAAATGCCCTCGGGCAGATAGCCTAGTATGAACCTATGAACCTATGAACCTATATACATATATATATATATATATATATATATATATCATCCATCCTATATGGATGATGACCCTAATTTGCAATCCTGCACCAAATACAATGAAGAAATGTCTGCACCATTATCTAGTGAATATCTGGTTGCCTGAAGGGATAGGTATTTTCCCAGATACTTATGATGGGGACCTACACTACAACTCAGTAAAGATTAGTTGAGTGCTAGTCATCTGTGTGATGTTGCTCAGTATAGAAATGATTAGATGATTGACAGCAGTGCATCCAATAAACCCATTGCTTACATTCAGTGAAAATAGGGCACCAGATAGGATGATTCAGATATGTACATTACAATGCACCACAAATGACACATTGCTAAGTAGGCTCTAAATAAATTCACTACACATATTCTGATGAAGTCCCCGCTTTGTAGGGACAAAAGTGCTCAATACTAACGTTTTTACGAACACAATTTTTATTAAACAGTGGATTTTAACCTTTGAAGACCCTCAGCTTGGTGCATTTTCCAGTTTTTGGTTTTCTTGCAGTACTGTTTTGCACTGCACCGGTGGATTTTACTATTCTGATGGATGATGCTGAGTATACAATACCTAACTCAGTGATGAAGGACATACGGGCAACAAGAGATATGTGTCATTCATCCAATGTTACCTGAAGCAGTGTACATCATTTTTACATGGCTACCCACTACCATTTTATAGCTGACAAAACTCCAGGATGAGGTCATATATCAGTGTTAGCTGTGCATTCTGGTATCATATATCACAGGGTACCTGTACATAGGTATACTGTGAGCTGTACTGGTGGTCTGATGTTCTTCCAGCACCACATATATACACATGCCCATACTGGTGTGATCATTCCATATATGGGTCAGATGTAACAGGCATCTTTTATGCTTCACACGTAGTAGCAGTAGAATCCCCTTCAGTGACAGCATCCCAGGAGACATCCAGCCGTCCAAATCTCTATATCCCTCTCTAGTTCCAGCTACACTAGCTGCAGACACTACACGACTCTGTTTCCCTCCACTACCATAAAATATTCCGTTTGTAAGCGCCAGCTATCATGATACGTGCTCTATGACTGCATACAGTGGCACTTATGTAATGTCTGTATGATTACTACATACAGCGTGTACATTCTCAAGTTAAACACACTAATATGTCTACACATTTTCCTCTACCAGTACTACCACCTCTGCTTTAGTGTGATTCCTTTACCACAAAGGGTGGCACACTGGAGGATGTACAGCACTACACCAGTATTCAGCTTTTAGACATGCTGTGGACATTATGTCAAAAGTGATGTAATAGTATTGTGTTTGTGTGAACATGACTAAACATATTCATATCAGGCATACTAATATATGTGCGCTTGCACGTGTGTGTGTGTGTGTGTGTGTGTGTGTGTGTGTGTGTGTGTGTGTGTCTGTGCACATATGCTAGATGATGCAGCAAACTGCATATACATAATGGAAGACTGGCGAATCACAGCCAGCCTGCTACCCTACATGCCAAATGACTGAATGCCTGATATACCCATGGGCCAAACAAGAACAGCTACTACCATAGCACTCAACCTCTTACAGCAAGAAATCTGGAGAAAGCCATACATAAAAGTGGGACAAAGGCCCAAAAATAGGGACAATTTTAAATATTGATCTTACAAACTTAGAAAGTTGATAGAACAACATGTTGTGCATTATCATGAATTTTCTGAAGGGTATGAAGTCTGAAACTCAAATGTCTGCCATTATTTTCTAACTTCAATCTTTAATCATTTCCAACAAATTTGCCAGAAAACCACAATTTTATGAAAAACAGACCAAAAGTCTGAAGCAAAAATCGGGACATTCTGCAAAAATCTGTAGAGTTGAGAGGTATTCCTACTACAGACATGCTGATGCTAGCTCCACTGTGAGTGACATATACTTGGCCTAAACCCAATGGATATCTAAGGAGAAGAAACACCAAAAGCACTGGTAGCAATTTCTTTTCCTCCAAAAAAACTTCATGTGCTGCAGAAATAGGTTAATTTATTAAGGTCAAACTATACAACACCCATCTCACAAGCTAAAGTTTCAGGAGTCTGTATATGAGCAGCTGAGACAGAAAGCAGAGGTGATATAAGTTACTGTTTTTTGAAAGAAGATGCCTGACCTATGTAATCTCAGCTCTCAGATTACCATGAGTCCATGAAGTGTGGTTATGACTCAGAAGACACATACTGAGATGTGTAGTCAACTACATATACTGGCTTGTTCCTTACCCAGGCATGATAATCTTAAACTCATTAAATAATGTTGTGTGGTAAAATCATAACCTACTGTTGCCAGGAAAACCTCATCTGATATGACTACTGGCTCTGCACTGACCCACTGACCATAATCCTTCTCTTATTTTCCAAGATATATTTCCCTTTGAGTGCCTTGTCAAGTATTCATCCCTGGTTTGGCACCTATGTCTCTAATGGACACAGGTAATCTGTAAATGGTTCATCGCCCCGGCCCATGTTTACACTTATCAAAGGTAGCAGAACTTGTCCGATATTTGGGATGCATGGCTAGGCTTAAAAAGGCCCTTGGGGTCGTTAGCCTAGTAAACACCTATGAACCTATGTGAATGAAGCTTTTACTGCAGACAGATATGGTAAGACTATAATTCCTATCAACCTTCATATTACATGTGATTTGCTTCCACAGCTGCTCCACCTGGGCATAATGGCCATCTGCATCAAGTGGTGCACATCCATGTGTACATGAAGGCCTCTAAAAGAGGCATCTCCTCTCATGAGAAGCCCTCTGTTCTCTTACACTGTATGCCACAACATGTATTTTCCCCACAGTAGATCCACACCTCTAGGGAAACAACCTATTCAGTAATCCACTCTTGCTAACACTAGTTCTTTCTGTCTAAAAGGAAAAGAAGGTGACATCCTTAGAAATTGCTGCTAAGCTGATTTATAAGCTACTGAACACCACGATGGCCAATAATGAAGAATCTAAAAGGTCTCTTATTCCATCGAGTGAAGATGGATCCTTTGTACCATTCAAGTGAAAGTCTCATTTACTGCCGGGCCCATCACCAACAAAACAGTCCAGAATAACTGTTATTCTGCTCATTAAAAATGAAGCCTTTCTTCAGTTCACCAGGTAAGGAAGTGATCCTCACTATTTTTTTGCTGTAACCACCTAGGAAATAATGACTACAAAAAAAAAAATCACATATGGTACAAACCGGAAGGATCCTCTTTCCACACAAATTTTTTGACAAAAACTGCATTTTGTATGTTGTATCAGAGGTCACTACAACTTTTTAAACCCAAGGGGTACAGAACTCTCTTCAGGAGGACTGGGCTTCTGCATCAAGGTGTATGTGTTGGGGGGGTCAGCACAAACATCTGCCTATAAAACATCAAGGAGTAATACTGTCCATATACAAATATAACCTTCTTATATTGTATTATTTTGTTTTCTGTCTTTTTGTATCTTACTACACCTACACCATGGCTGACAAGGGGCCAGATGGTCCAAGCTGCCTACCTGTAAACAAATAACAATATGACAAAATGAACTGCAGTGACAAGTATAGAACAACTGTGGTGAATTTACAGTGTTCTTCATAACACCCATTGATGAAGTCAAATCATAACTAAGAGTCAGAACTTCACAATTTTAAGATGATACCTTGTACAAATAAAATACATGGTACTGACTGCCTTGGTGAGAAACCAAAGCCAACAGCTCTGTGGGGATCTGTATAGCAGTTTCCTGCTGAAATGCATGACTTGCTTTTCTTATCCTAGGAATATGAATGGCAGTGGGGTGACAGGCATCTCTGAGCTGTGAATAATTGGAGGTAATAATATATACGTAGGGGTGCAGGTGCACAGTCCCTTAACGGAATCTGCATAAAACATGGGAATTAAAAGTTCATTTTTAATGGCATTCAGATTGCTGGCATCAGAAAAACAAGATTCACACTTGGCGCAGTGAACTAAAGCAGCAAATTCAAAGCATGCTTTATTTACTGTGACACCTGCCCATCATGATACATAAACAACACAAGCACATTTATACTGAGTGGAAATGATGTTAATGTGCAGGGGCTTGATAAGGTGCATGCATGCACTATTGTTTATGCAGATGTACCACACTAATTCTTCAAACCTATGTTAGTCAGTGGATTTATCTGTTGGTGCTAATTTTCTGGAGGACAACAGAACCTTGCAGCTATATCTTGGTGGCAGAAATCACAGACCCATTCTTTGCGTACTCTGTTGAGTTTCAGAATAGCAGACTGTCTGATTGTCAGATTGTCATCACGTTAACCTTCTGGGGTGTAAGCTGTTGGATGCCTTTGATGGTTACCTCACTGATACCACTGACATCCCCAGGCCTGGTAAAGGTAAACAGTGCCACTATCTGTGGCATGACATACCAAACAGACATTCCTAGATCATATAGTAAATGTAACAGGACCAGATGTAGACTACACCATGCTACATAATGCAAGTTTTAAAACATTTTACTCATCTTTCTGCATTGCTGCTTCTCCCTGTTATAATGTCCTACATGCTCCTCAGTATATGGCCATAAACAGGGAAAAGTAATAAATCACTAATGCCTTCACACAATGTAATATGTTGTACAGTACACTGCTGTTGTAAAACCCTTTATATGTGATATACATGTAACTTATGGAAGTAGGATTTTGTTTACATTCCTTTACACCAATGAATTGTTAAACCTGCTTACTACATGCAATGAGTGCTTTTGTGGTAGCTTAGGCCACAATGGAAGATTTAGCCATGTGAAGGCACGTAATTTGATGCATACTTTATTATTGCCATCACAAATCCACTACGTGTAAAGGTTGGAGCAAATGTAGCATAGAGCACAGTGCATTAGTTAGCTATGTGCTGCCAGGAAGCTTAATTGCAATGCTGAACTACTGGTGACCATGACAGCTGTTGTTCACTGCGTATAGCTGTGTGTGTGTGTGTGTGTGTGTGTGTGTGTGTGTGTGTGTGTGTGTGTGTGTGTGCGCACTACTGTTAATTTTACATGCAAACACACACACGTATATGAATTCATACTCACACATAGCTGACCTGCACTGTTATAGATGCAGTTACAGATGTAAAAAAATGCACAGATAGAAACAGAGATACTTATACACTACTATGCATCTGTATGCAAGCATTTATACAATATTTTGCAGATAGATGTCTAAAGAGTTTAAATAAACACATTTTGAAGTGTGGTGGATTCTACCTCAAAGGCTGTTGCAACTCCTATTGAAATGTAGAATGTCTGCTGGGTAGGTGATTCACAGAAACACACACACACACACACACACACACACACACACACACACACACACACACACACACACACACACACACACACACACACACAAGCATGGGTGTATGTATGTGTGTCTATCATACCTCTCAACCTCTTAGAGTAAGAAATCTGGACAAAGCCATAAAAAAGTGGTACAAATAGCAACAGTTTTGAAATATTGCTCTTACAAATTTAGAAAGGTGATAGAATAACAGATTTTGCATTAGCGTGAAGTTTCTGAAGGATATGAAATCTAAAACTCAAATGTCTGTCATTATTTTCTAACTTCAATCTTTAATAATTTGCCACTAATTTGCCAGAAAGCCAAAATTTTATTAAAAATGGACCAAAAATATGGACATTATCCAAAAATCTGTACAGTTGAGAGGTATGGTGTCTGTTATAATAGATGTATCTATCTGTTTCACAATGCACTGGTTTCTGGCCAGAACTGTGGCAGCTAAATATTCAAACTTTAAGCACTTGGCTGAAACATACTTTCCTCAAATTAGGTTGCAGTTGCCGCAACTTATTTATTTTATTTATTTATACAATTTGGTAATCAGGATAGAACTCTGATCCAAAAGGACCTATTTCAGTCTCAGCCTGTACAAATAAAAATGACAGTAAACAAGCAAGTTAACTATAAATATAAATGAAATGTTATATGAAGACAGCAATGAATCAATAACAGCAATAATAACAAAGTACACAGTATAAGGGGCATTACAAAGGTATGATTAAAGTAAGGAAAAACAAAAAAGAGAGTAAAATAGTGACGGGATAGAGCACAACTTGTAAAAAAAACAGCAAAATATAGGTAAGGACACACGGAAATTAACTATATAAAATGAGGAACAGATTGTTCATAGGTTCATACTAGGACAACAACCAAGAGAGTCTTTACAAGCCTGTCTGTGGAACCTAACCCAGTTTGGTCCCATAGTTCCTTGGACACCTATATGGTGGGGTATGTTAGTAAAGAGGTAGCTAGGGGTTATGGGTGGTTATATTAATTGGGGCTTATTTTACTTACTGTCAACCTCTGCCAATTAGACACAAGGGGTCCAGGCTGGGGTGAATCCAGTGCTGAAGGTTTCTTTTGAATGAGGTCAGTGATGAACACTGCTTCCCATAGATGGGGCGCTTATTCCATAGCAAGGGAATCCTTTGCAACACATATTGGTCCCACCAGCAGGTTATATTTATGTTGCAAACAAAGATCAGGTTCTTGGAACTCTCTCGCTCTCTCTTTCTATATATATATATATATATATATATAAAATACATATATATATATATATATATATATATATATATAAATATATATATTTATATATACGATATTTAAATTCCCCTTACTCAGTCCTAGTACATCAGTAGCCATGGATATGCACTTCCCAACTTTCTCTTTGATCAGTCTGGTTGAGATTGGTATTCTGAGGCATTGTAGCAATTGCCTCATGTGCACTGACAAACCACTTAGTCTTAATAAAACAGATAAAGTAAGCAAGAGGTGTAAATATATTTTAAAGCTGGAGGCAAAACTCTCTCATAAAACCAAAACTAATCCTATAGAGGTTGTCAGTGCCAATTGCACTATGCCTACTGAATAGGGTAAAGACCTACACATAAAACTACTTATGCTGAGGTACTTACAGGTAACTTTCCTAAAACACTAAGACCTCCTGAGCAGCACAATCAAAAAAAGCTCCTTAGCCATAACATAAACAGTCTGTTAAAACACCACCCATAGCTACACTTAGCAACACTGTATCCAATGCCTGTACTGCTAAACCCTTAAGGCAAACCAGCGCACAGCAAAATTTCATGGTCATTGGTGAGTCTATAGTGAGGTACACCGATGTCCCCCTCACCAGACTAAGGAGACAGTCAATATTACCTGCATTTCCATCATGTCACACAGGCACTCAGGTCATGGAACTACAGGTACCAGTATGACTGTCATAGTTCATGTGGGTGTTAATGACCTGAGATGTACCTCCCTTGACTATATGAAGTGATACATGATTGAGTTAGCTGATTATGTGTCTCAGGTAGATATGAGCCTAGCACTGAGCAGTATACGACCTTCTCCAAGGATGATGCCATGTTACCAACAGAAAATGATTGATTTTAACAACTGGTTTAGCTTCTGGTTTCAGTCCAAGGGGGTACGATATTTGATGGCCTGGGAGGACATGGTTGGCAGACCACCCTGCTTTGTCAGGGATGGTCTGTAACTATCCTCTCTAGGCTTTTGGATATTGGCAAAGGCCATTTCCATCCCGATAGTGTCTTTTTCAGGCAATGCCAAACTGATAAACCTGCCAACTTAACTGAACCTATGAAGGAATATCTGAAGGTGGTACTGCTCAGTGCTAGAAGTCTTAACAAGAAACTCCTCTCCCTGCAAGTCTTCCTTTCCCTGGAGAGGGTACACATCTGTGCAGTAACAGAGACTTGGTTTAAAGTCACAGTGGGCACCCCGGCAGTGCAAGGTTATAATGCCTTTCACACCTTTAGACCAGCTAATGGACAGTTGGGAACTAAACGTGGAGGAGTCTGTCTATATCAAAAGCAACCTCACATCCAGACTACTTAAAGTGTACGACCCACTGGAACTCATACATGTGCAGCTCACCATAAACAGGGTATCATACCAAATCCTTGCAACTTACAGGTTCCCGTCCATGTCCCAGGAAACCCATACTACCTATCTCAATGTACTATAGTCCCTCAGCACTCAATCCAATATGGTCTTCATGGGGATCTCAACCATTCCTCTATAGAGTGGGAATCCTACACCACTTCTAATGCAAAAGCCCAGAGATTCCTAAACTTCGTTAATACCAATGTCCTAGAACAGTTGGTCCTTTCTCCTACCAGGAGTACAAACATCCTTGACCAAACATGGTGAAGTGATGCACCCCACCCAATGCAATGCCCTCACTCATCAGATCTGGCGATAAGGCAGTATTGCTTGAAATAGAAATGAACTCCTAGGACCCAGTGAAGCCAAAAACCTTCAGGAACTATTCCAAGGCTAACCTCTCTCTACTAAGTGACACCTTGGCTTAATTCCAAGCACCTCCAAGCCCAGTAAACAGCATAGCATATAGTGAGGTATTTACAAAACCCCTGTACAGCTATACTGATATGTGCTCACTCATATTAAGAATAAAATAAACTCAAAAGACAAGCCACCCTGGTGGAATCACAATATCAATTGGTTATACAACAAAAGAAAAAAAAAATATTGGCCAAGTGTAGGAGAAACAAAGCCCAACATACTAAAAGCCCCCTCTGATCAATCTAAAGAGGCAGCTAAGAAGGTTAATTAGCTACATTTTAAGGAAAAAAATAACTTTCCAGGCAAAGAATAACCACAAAAGCTTTCTGCAGTTATGTCAATAGCCTCAACAGAAATATACAACAATGTGCACAACTTATTGTAAATGTCATCACCCACACTGAACCAGAGACAGTTGCCAACCTTTCGGCTGACAGGTTCAGCTCAAATGTCTCCCCCACTCTCCCCCCAGTAGTCCAAAGGAAATACTGCACACCACAATCCCCCCAACCATTACTAGGGAACAGGTCATCAATGCATTTTCTAAGGCCAAAAACATGGTATCAATGGGCCCCAATAACATCCTGGAATGCTTACTTAATAGCATGAAACATGTCCTCTCTGGTCCACTTGAATCACTTTTTAATTACAGCCTACAGTCAGGTTTTGTACCCAAGGAATAGAAGATGGCTATAGTCATTTCCCTGCACAAAGGAATTCCAGCAACTGATCTGGGTAGCTACAGGCCCATAAGTCTGACCAGCCTTATATGTAAGGCCATGGAAAGAATTATCATGGATGTGATAAACGAGGACATAGGTAACCTGCAAAGACTGGGCCCATCATAGTTTAGCTTTGTTCATGAAAGATCATGCCTATTAAGTCTAGTGACTTGTTTGAGAGGGTGACCAAAGTAATGGATGAAGGCAAGACTGTGCACACAGCTTATCTCAATCTGGTTGAGGCTTTTGATACAATACCCCACTTTGGCATTCTACACAAGCTTGCTAAATTAGGTATAAACCCTTTTATGTCTTTCTGGATAGCCAACTGGCTCACTGATAGGACTCAGGAAGTCAAAATAGGTAAGGCCACCTCCACCAAGAGGCCAGTCACTAGTGGAGTCCCCCAGGGCTTGGTACTGAGCCTGTTCCTTTTTGGCATCTATTTCTCTGAAGTGGAAGCAAATGCTGATGGCTGACTACATTTGCAGATGATTGCAAACTGGGGGTTATCAGCAACTCCCCTGCAGACATGAGCATTCTTCAAGAAGGCCTATCTTTGACTAACAACTTACATCCTAGGCATAGATTACCTCTCAGTAACCTGTAGGAGACTAAGTACAGATATAAGACCTTAATTCAATCTGTGTAGGACAAGGTATTCATACCCTGGATTCTCCTGATGAGGAACCTTTGAGGCATTCCAAATGTTGCAAGCACCTGGCTAGGTACATGCCAAAGGGGGCATTTTACTCAATGAAGGGTCTGATAAGTGACAAATAGAGTGGTACAACTACTTTCCTGGACCTTGATGTCATACCTTTGCTTATGAGTTGGGCAACATACAATGATTTTCTTACTACCTTGGCTATGTGTTGGTTGAACACTAGATTACTGTCTACATATGTTCCCAGATCCCTAACTATCAGGTCAACTCTTAGGGGTGTTTTATCAATTAAGTAATTAGCTTGGGTGGATGTCTTTACAAAGGGCACTATAATGCATTTCTTTTGCATTGAGTTTTAAACCATGGCTTTCGCACCAGTCATTTGTTTGTGTTAGACCTTCTTGTAGAATGTTGGTGTCCTCAGGGGAATATGTGATAGCTCCTAATTTACAGTCATCTACAAACTTGAGGAGCCAGAGGCCTTTGACATTAGCTTTGATTTCTGAGAACTAGACGCCAAACAGGAGTAGGCCCGACAAAGAGTTCTGGGGTACTCTGCTGGTGACAAGTCTCTTGGTGGAGGTGGTCTCACAGATCCTGACTTCTTGGGTTCTATCTATGAGCCAGGCGAGTTACATAGGAATTTATGCCTCATTCTGAGAGTCTGTCAACAATACCTGAGGGGGGTATTGTATTGAATGCCTTGGCCAGGTCAAGGTAGGCGGCATGCACCATTCTCCTCTCATCCATAGTCATGGTGACCCTCTCAAAGAAGTCTACAAGGTTAAATAGGCAAGACCTTCCCTTAACAAAGTCAAACTGGGATGGGTTCAGTGTCTGTAGCTTGCCAATGTCCTTGCTAATTATTTCCATGATAATTACTTCCATGGCTTTGCATATTAAACTTGTCAGACTGATGGGTCTGGAGTACCTGGGTCAGTTGATGGTCCACCCTTATGAAAAGGGATGACTGTTGCAGCCC
Source organism: Protopterus annectens (assembly GCF_019279795.1). Taxonomy (NCBI): domain Eukaryota; kingdom Metazoa; phylum Chordata; order Ceratodontiformes; family Protopteridae; genus Protopterus; species Protopterus annectens. The sequence continues at coordinate 667,915,807 of NC_056732.1, forward strand.
TCAATTTACCAGGCACATAACCTGTTTTCAGGGTATAGTTGAAAAGTGCTTCAAGTGGTCTTGCTAGGTCATGTTTTAAAGGGGAGACAGGGGTATTGTTGAGTTCCATTCAAGAAGTGTTTTTGCCTTAGGGAGCACCTGCAGGACCTGCTCCCTGTTGCTGGTTGAGAGGATATACTAGAAAGGATTTCACAGGGGGTAGTGGGGGGTGAATTTGGAGCGAAATTCTTATCGCCAATAGATTTACTATGTCACTCTGATTAGTGAAGGTTGTGCCATTTACCACCAGTTCTGCACACTGCTAAGTGTTACCTTTCAGATTCCTGATACAGCTGAAGAAGGCCTTGTGATTGCCCTGGGAGGCTATTCTGACTTTGTAATTGGCCTTGTTGGATTTTATTAGACCTCCTGATTTCTTATTTAGTTGAACCAGAGAGCTCTTTTCTCTATGACAGTTACTTTTTCTGATTTTGGCCATGACTTTTTTTCTTTTATTATATAGCCTGTTAAGATAAGGATTCCATCACTGTGGTTTGTTTTTGGTGCTAGATCTGGCGTTACTTCTGGTAGGTATGGCACCCTCAATGTAGTCATTTCATGTTTTTACACAGTTTATGTAAATAATTCTGCACAGGTAGCTGTGTTCAAAGGGTTTGAGGGAGCCACAAGTTCTGACAAACTGTCACTTAATAGGATGTAGTTTGCTTAAGTAAAGTTTCTAAATGCTAAGGATTTTGTTGGGTTTTCTGGGTTGAATTGTATTTCGAGGGAAACAGCTTTGTGGTTCTACTTCATCAACAAGAATGTGACACAGGTGGGTGTGGGCATGCAACACTGTCCCATGTTGGTGAGTACTCGGTTCAATATGTTTGATCCTCTGGTTATAGAGTGCACTACCTGGTCCTGGGTGTTTGTGTTGATGAAGTCCAGAAAATGCTATGCCTATGAGTCAGAGGCAGTCTACATTTCCCAGCCTATAGAGGGGCAGTTAAAGTCTCCCATGAATATGGTATTTGGTTGGATGGTGAGCACCTCTAGTAGGTCTAGGTAAGAACTGTGAGCTTCGTTGGTCAAAGAGAGTGACCTGTAGCTGGCCAGTACATGGTAGGAAACCTTGTGTATGGAGACTTGGATACGGATGAACTCCAGGGTATCATCCTGTTTAACCAAACTAGAGTTGTACTTGCTGCTAACATAGATTAAGACACCTCCACCTATAGCCCCTGTCTGTGCTGTTGCTGTTGGTCCAAATATGTGGAAAGCACTGTAGAGTTCACTGCCAGAGTACTTTCTACAGCTTTAAACCACGTCTCGAAAACAACACAGATGTCTGATATTACAATTTCTAAGTATATAAATTGTGATACTGAAGCCACCCTATACCAAAAACCAACAAAGCGAAAAGCATACTTGCATAAAAATAGTATGCATCTCTTTTTTAATTTCTCCATATGTTTTGGGTTTCTAATACTATGACAGGAATCAACCCCATTCCTAAGTCAAAGTACGATTAAAGTTCATGAAATTAGTATTGTTTCAATCTTTGATGTCAGCAAAAGTGCTCTTCGCAGCACTCGCAATGCGCCAGTAATGACTCCTTCTGCAATTCGTACAGGGTTACATGGATTAGTAACATATCTAAATACGATTGTAAATTCTTTTTTATAATACCCGTTGCTCCAACTACTACTGGAATGGTCTGGGTATCTTTCTTCCACATTGCTCTCGTTTCTGCCTGCAGATCCTGATATTTTATGACTTTGTGTCTCTCTGTACGTAAGACACTGTAGTCACTGGGTGTAGCAATTTCAATGATCAATGCTACTTTTGTCTTCTTTTCTTGGACCACTATATCTGGTTTTCTAGCATCTATCAAATAGAATAAATTCTTGCATAGAAATAGTATGCATCCCCAGTATATGTTTAACAATGTTATTAACAGTCAAATGCTGAGGGTGCCGAAACTAAATACCTCCAATAGTAACATAAATCTACAACTTAATAAGCTGACAAATGATTTTATTGATACAGGCTATAATGATGCTACTGTTATTTGTGATGAATTTAAGCAACAATGTCAAACTCTTGCCAGACCAACCTTTTCAACTGTTACCTCTAGGAAGAATCTCAATGTATAATCCAGAAATGGTCATAGATGTTTGCTAACTTCTAATAACAACACCAAAAACTTTGAGCAAATAATATGTAGAAATTGGCATATCTTACACGATATCCCTGAACATAATTCCTTTATATTGGCTTGACCCTATTTTGGGTAGAGAAGAACCAACAACCTAAAACGTTTACTTCGTTATAAAGAGCAACCACGTAATAACCTTTTATTGACGACAGTAAAGGAAAGCACATACAAATGTGCTAGGTGCATTTATTTTAAATATATTTTTACTGGAAAATCTTTTATACACCCAGTCAGTGAGTGGATCTGAATACAAGTTAAATGTTTATGGGAACTGTGATACAAGGAACTTGATATATTTAACTTTGTGTGATCACTGCCGGGCGCATTATGCTGGCAAAACTAATCAAAAATTCAAGGAACGCATTGGAAATCACATTTCTGATATAAAAAGACAAGTTATTACAAATGCTCTATATAAACATAAATTAGAAAAGGGATTTGAACATGATTTAAAATTTTTAATATAGAATGTTTTATATGAATCTTTACGAGGGGTTAATATTGTACAGCTCAAAGAAACTGATGAATACTATTGGATTTTTCGCCTGAAGGCACATATACTACCAGGACTTAATAGCTGTATATCTTTAAAACCTGTATTAAGAGAGCTACATAAATTAGTTTAATTTTAATGTTTAATCATGTGTCTCTTGATTTTACTTAAATACTACTTTTTATACGATTTATACCATACCTGAAGAAGCCTTGTTAGACGAAAGTTTTAACTTGAAATGTATTAAAGGATCTTCTTTTACAGAGCTATTCATTTCCACTGGCTTTTCTTACTTTCTATTTGTGATCCTTTCAGCTTCACTGGATTTACTGTAGTCCCAGCCTTCTTAATGTAAAATCACACTTTAGTTATGTAAAAGTGAAAAGGTATCAGAAGCAAATCAAATAACTAGCTACAAGTAATTCTCACTTTAAGTCTCTCTGTGTGTTTTCCAACTCAGACAGATCAGGCTACCTTTCTACTCCCACTAGATTTGCAGTCCCAGTCTTCTTACTGAAAAAACACTATTTAGTTAGCCACAAGTGAAAAGGTACCAGAAACAGGTCTGATAACTAGCTACAAGTAATCACACACACACACTTCAAGGCAATTTCCAAGTACAAAACATTCTAAAGGGAGAGCCTTCTCAGTTTCTTCTGTCAGTAACCAGAAAGTTGAACAGAGGGGATAAGACTGGGAAAAGCTTCAAGGGACAGCTATACAGTAGGAGCAGGTAGCTCAAAAGCCTGAAAAAATCACCTAGGTCCAGTAGAGAAACCAAAAAGCAAGTAGACTGTAAAGATGTCTTAAATTAATAGCTTTAACTTCAGATAAAGAGCAAAAACACTCCACACGAAACTGATTTAAATGGCAAGTTAAGTTCAATTATAAAAGTACTTAGAGAATGGACACCCTGTACATCAGCACCCTGACTGCAGAATGAAGATTCTCCATCAGGGTTTTAATCTGTATGTAATGAGTACTGAAAAATGGGTCCACCACTTCACGGTACCATATTAAGCTGCAGTGGAGCTCGAACTGACAGTAACCTAACAGCCACCATTATTTATGCTTGCTGGTTTCTACTGCTTGCCTGGTTATGTCATTTGCAGTGACGCTGTACATGGTGTGGCCTGTCATCAGAATGCTGAGTGGTTAATATGGATGTTAGCTCCTTATCACAGTTGTTACTGGCATATTGCATGTGTTGTTGGGTTCGTTTGGGTATATGCATTGTGTGCAGGCTGACTATGTATGTGTACTCACTCTGTGATGGGGAGTCTGATGTGTTCTCCAATGTGGTCATTGTATTTCGGCTACATTACAATGCTCGAGCACTTCCTGCTATCATTAATCACATATTATGGCACGATTACTAGACATTGTACTATTTTTTGTCTGCATAGACAACTGTGAGCTGCTTATCACCATGCATAGTTCACATGTTGATTTACAGGTGCCTCAGACCAGAGGGTCTACACGAGGAAAGTACTGGCCATGCAGACGATACAATGAGTATATAATCCAATGCTGGTCTGTATTCTGATATGACAGCAATCCTGTTCTTTTTGCTATTGCATGATATAGCTGAGCCCCTGCTCACCCCTGCAGAGACTAAAAGGTATGTCCAGTCACATCAATGGTTAAGATTACCAGCAGGTAATAGTGGGTGGCTATCTCTCCGTGCATTTAAAAATAAGAAAGAAATAGCCCTATGGTCATTGTGCCATGCCTCCTGCATGCACAACTAAGTCAGAATGGCAAATGAAGTAGGGTGTGTCATTACATTAGACCATTCTGGTGTTCCACTCACTGTTGAGCGGGTCTTCCAATCTTTGGTGTTGAGAGAGGACTTTAGCTGCTGTGGAACACCTACAGTATTATTTACAATTTGCAGATGGGAAGTCCATGATCCTGAGACCTGAGACACAGTGGGTAATCCCAAAGGAAAAGGGAACTGACTGTAGGTCTGTATACTATGCTTTTACTACACTTCTTTAACCACTTCCTCAATATACTTCCTTGTTGCTTGTGTTGCTACTGTCATGTGTGACAATGGCATACATATGCTCTCTCTATATACCCTGCGCTGTCATTGCCCACTTCTTACTGTAGCATCTCTGATGCAACTAAGAAATTTAAAAATGGCACTAAGCCTACAATATTGTTGCCCTCCACCTTCTCACTTTACATATTGCCTTAGTTTTCCCTGTTTGTGTTTCAGCTACATGTTCGGTTAAATCATATGTTTGGCTCTTTTGCTATATGTCATATCCATATTATGCCTCCTCTCATTCTTTTATATTTCTGAGTACTGCATCCTACTAGGCCTTTTGGTATGCACATGTCCCTACATACAAGTACTGCATGCAGAGCATTGTGTTTTAGACCACATTTGACTCCATTTACTGCATTGCTTTTGGTGGGATGTGTGTGTACATATATGTCAAAGTATAATGTCTGGCTGATAATTTGCATCTGCATACTATAAGCTTTGGCATCAACACTGCATTAAGCATTGCCAACCAAAGTAATATAAAACAGAATATTAAAAAAATCACTGGAATTTCAACAGCTCATTAATGAACTGTTATAACATTACCATTTACACAGCTGGGTCTTGCTTTTTACAATATATATAAAGATAGAAAATCTACCACGCTACAAATTTCTTCATGCACTACCTCAAAATAATTTAAATTCTGGATGATACTATATTCAGCTTTACATGTTATCCCCTACAGCAATTCTTCCTGGCCTCATTTTCTGTAAAATCGAACATATTAGAGAACGTGTATAATGCCTCCACATTTTCTGTCTTCTTCTAATTACTTCAAACTGTTGCTTAATATAATTAGTCATGAAGCAGATGCGAAAAGTAAAATAAAGACTGCTATCTCAGTTAAAAATGGCAAAGAAGAGTGAACAATTAGTATATATGTTCGGAAATTAAATTTCTTTGTATTAATGCCAGAAGGAATAAAATGGACATTCAAGTAAGATTTATGTGGTTCTGTTTCACCACTGTTGTTTTGCTGTTTAACGAATTGTCTAACAATTGTAATGCACACTAAAGAACTGAGAGAGGTTGCATGGGAAAGAATCAGGAAAGAACTGCTGTACATGATTCCAGTTTTACTATAACACACTCACCACAGCAATGTTTTGGAATCAGAACTGCCAACAAGAAAGAAAGTACAGTTTCATCTCCTTGATATTTACGTGCTTGCATCTGTCCTTGGTGTCCCCTACCTCCTGCACTTTTATCTCTCCTGAAACTGCTAATCAAGCAAAGTCCAAAGTGTCTGAGGTGACTGACTGCTTTGGAGTAGGGCAAGAGAAAGAGAGAGGCCTGGATTTAAGGATATCTGTGGTCTTCACTAAAATATTTCTCTTCTGACAAACTCCAGTATTGGGATCTGAAAAGATAAAGGGTGTTGATGCTGGAACCAAAGAGACTGCAGATACCACTTTATCGTTTGCATGTGGAGTTTTGCCAAAGGTATCATGAGACTCACAGATGCCATGAGACCCAAAATTTGAGGTATTTCCTCACACTGACCAACGTCTGGATAGAAAACCTTAGAAATAACTCTAGATAAATATCTATTTTTTTTTCCTGTTGTTGAAAAGCTCTTGGAACTGAGGTGTCTAGTTGAGATCACTGGAACCCAATCCTATGTGAGAGAGTCAAGAGAGACTTCTGAATGTTCTGTTGGAATCCTAGCCTGTGGAATGGATCTCTCACTTAAGAGAAAGACTCCTGACATTTTGAAGAAGACTTTGCAAAGATAAACAAGTTGCTAAATATAGAAAATGTGGATTCTCTGTAGCTTGCAAGGTGCTAGAATTGTAGCTAGACACTTTGTGAACACTCCTGGTGCAGTGGATATTCCAAAAATTAGGGCAGAGAAGTGATAATGTGATCCAGACGCACAAAACCCTAAGAAACGTCTGAAGTCTGGATGAATGGGGATTAAATCTAGTGTTACCAGGAAAAGAGGAAGAAGAGGTAAAAGGTTGCGAAGTGACATAATTTTGAATGTGGGCACTATCACAACAGGTTTAGGAAAGAAAGGCCCAGAATTGGTCTCCAAGCATTTCCTTTCTTTGGCACTAGAAGCATCCTTGAATAAAACCCCTTCCCTACCTGGGAAGGAGAAACTGGTTCTATCACACCTATGGACAGCACGTGATGAAGAACAGGAGGAAAGGAAAGAAAGGTTCATAGGTTCATAGGTGTGTACCAGGCTAATGGCCCTGGAGCCTTTACAAGCCTAGCCCATAGGATTACCCTGGCATCGTGCCACCCGACCTTAGTTCCTAGTGCTTCTGTCGAGTAGAGCGACTGGAGTGATCCCCGGGTGAATTTTCTACTTCCCATCCACTTATCAAGATTCCTCTTGAAGAGGGACAGTGAAGTGCTCTGCTTGCCATGTATGAGTTTGATCTGCAGGATGAGGAATAAGCCCTTTGAAAGGAGAACTTTTCTGCCACCACCATCTGTAACCTTGCTGAATGACTTTCAGAGCTCATTTGTTTGAAAAACTCTGTAGCCAAAGTGAAAAATGGAGATTCAGGATTCAGACTTTGTGGAAGAGAATAGTGGCCAAGGTGGGAGGGGGTCACAAGGTCTCCTGAATAGTCATTCATTCTTGTTAGACCATACCTCTCAACTGTACTTATTTTTGCAGAATATCCAGATTTCTGACTCATATTTTTGGTCCATTTTCAATAAAGTTGTGGTTTTCTGGCAAATTAATGGCAGATCATTAAAGATTAAAGTTAGAAAATAATGATATACATTTGAGTTTCAGACTTCATACCTTTCAGAAAATTCATGTTAATGCAAAAACTGTTATTCTATCAACCTTCTAAGTTTGTAAGAGCAATATTTAAAAAATGTCCCTCATTTTGGGCCTTTGTCCCACTTTTATTTATGGCTTCATCCAGAGTTCTTGCTCAAAGAAGTTGAAAGGTATGTGTTGGACTTTCCTTGGTTTTGGGAGGTTTGAAACGTCTTTCAGGAATCCCCATTCCACTTCTTAAACATCTGTTTCCTGAATTATGTTTATTGAGAAGAAAGAAAATCCCTCAGACTATTTGGAAAAGGAGGGTAGAAAAATCTTAGAGATTCTATGAATCAGCTTGCCCTTTCATCACACTTTTTAATCACCTGTACAGCAGAGTGGCCAAACACTAAATATCTATCCAACAGAGAATTTAAAATCTCATTTATAACATAACCTGGAAGGTTCTCAGAAAGCAGACAAACAAACCTCCTTAAAAATGGTATCAGTGGCCAGTGCCCTGGAAGGAGTATTAACAGAGTCATACATACACATTCAAACACTTAGTAGGACCGGTGCAATAGAAGAAACTAAGTTATTTAAAGTAGATTTTTCTTCACAAGAAGAAACTGCTGTGTGCAGCGGTTAGCATTGCCACCTTACCACAAGAGGTTCTCTGGTTCAATTCTTGGCTGGGGTGGCTTCTGTGCAGAGTCTGCATGTCCTCTGTACATTTGTGTGGGTTTCCTCTGGGTGCTCCTGTTTCCTCCCACATTCCAAAGACATGCATCTGGTGCATTTCTCCCTGGGTCTCTGCTGAAAATGGGCTCTGTCCCAGTCTGAGTTTCCCGGTAAACAAATATTAAATAAATAAATAAACAAATCATACTTTCACAATATGTCAGAATAAACTGTAACATATAAGCCTGACAATTTAAAGGAGAACCGCACCCAAAACTTATAATATGTTTTTCAGAAAATCCTGAACTTTTCTGCATTGCTAATGCCTCTGTAGCAAAGTAAATGGTTACTGTTATTTTCTAAGTTGTTAACCCTAAAATGTTCTGAAGCAGGCTGCCATGGCTAGCATTTTTTTGTTTTACAGTCAATACTTTCACCTTCCTTATGTCACGACAGAGGGACAGAAAGAAATCCTTAAGATGAGGGATCATTTACTGTAGTTTTCTCTCTCATCAGTTTACAACATTGCTGTGACTGTTTACTTTACACTTTCAGCATCAATCCCCATTTTTTATTACTTTGCTTTTTTTTTATTTTCATCTCTGTTGCAGTTGAATGTTTGAATCACAGGCTTGAAAATGTAGCTGAGTTAATTGTTTTTTCATAGTAACAACTTTAGTTCAGTGTTCAAGTGTGAGAAATCTGACCCCTGTGATTAATAGGTGTTACTTGGGGTGAGATGGTTTATGTTGCATTCACACTTTTAAATATCGTAGCTAGAATTATAGTCTTTGATGTTAATCTTCTTTCCCAACTCCAGAAGAAACAAGCACTTTTGCAGAAATTACAGTGTAGAAAAATGCAAAATCATATACTGACAAGAAAGTAAGAAGAGTTAGATTAACATGTTTGCTTTCTTTTTGTGGCACTGAGTTTTATTATAGGGAAAGACATTTGCATCTGAAAACTAAGCTTGACCTGCCTTTGTTCAGACTCCAGGCTACACTATTTATCTGAGGTGTGATGCTGGCACCCTGTAACGGATAAGGCCCATTTAAGTGCCATTGCTTCTGTTTTATGTTTTTTTTTTTTTTCTGTATGCGAAGTGTTTAGTCCTGGATTACAGGGAAGGAAAAACACTTTTTGGAAAGAAAAACTTGATTTTGGGTGGCGTTCTCTTTTAAAATTCTGAAAGTCAAAGTTGTAGAAGTACATACATTTTTGCCATACCTATCAATAACTGCCCCATCCTGTTAGGAAGAGCAGCATTGGAATTAACTAAATGCTTAGCAGCAGTGAAGTTAACTAAGGCTATAGCTGCTTGGACAGGTTTGGGAATAGTGTATAAAAAATTAAAAGATTGAGAAACTTTATACATCCTAACTGCCTTTTTAGGGGTAGCTGACTCATCATCATCATCAGCCCCCCTTTTCACATTTTTTCTACATGGGGTTGCGGTATCATTTTAACTGTCACCAACTCTCGATTCAGTGCCACACTCCTGCCTTCTTCAAGACTCATGCCTGACTGTCGCAGATCTTCTTTCACACAATCCATCCACCTCTTTGCTGGACATCCTCACTTCCTCTTACCATCTTCCTGTCTGTCCCAAATCTTCCTCACCAGATTGTCTTCTGCTTTTCTACACATGTGATCAAACCACCGTAATCTGTTCTTTTTGATCTTTTCTGCAATTGGCGCTACTTTGGCTTCTGCTCTTATGTCCTCATTTATTCATCTGTCCCTTCTGACCACCCTTCTCAGGCACTTCATAGGTTCATAGGTAAGTACTAGGCTATTGGCTCTGGGGTCTATATAAGCCTAGCCAAACGGTACCCTGGCTTTCACCACCCAAGAAAATTATTTTCCTGTGCCCCTAGCGAGCAGAGCCCCAGAAGTGATCCCCGGGGTGAATTTCCTATCTCCTATCCAATCAAGATTTTTCTTGAAGAGTACTAATCAGGAGCTTTCTTTGATATAGATAGGTAGTTTGTTCCAGAGTATGGGAAGTCTCTGGGACAGGAATCTATCCCTCCAGCATGTTCTGTTTGTTGTGGTGATGAGGTTTAGGTCCCTAGAGCGTGTAGCTCGGAGGGATTGGGATTTCTTTACGTGAAGCATGTCCAACAGCTCTGGGTTGGACATAGCTTTGTATGTTAGGCAGAGATCGCCTCTGAGTAGGCGATATGCAATGGAGTAAAGCTGGAGTTTTTTGAGATGATCTGCGTACGGCATCACCTCTATCTTCTTCAACTGTTCTGCCTTTACTGCCCAAGTTTCTGTATCATACAGAGTACTGGTCGCACCACCGTCTTGTGCACCTTACTTTTCAGCTTCTGTGGCATTCTTCTGTCATAGACTACACCTGAGACTCTATGCCACTTGGCTGCAACCTCTCTGATTGTAGCTTTGACCTCTTCATTCAGACTACCCTTCTCCTCAACCACCCCTCTCAGACACTTGAAGCTGTTTACCTATTCCACTATCTTCCCTTCTATCTCTATTCTCAGCTTCTTCTGATTTTCCCAATTTGCTGCCATTACCACCATCAAATCTGTGCTTAGTTTCATCCCATGTGCCTTCAGATTTGCATTCTATTCTCCTATCCTTTGCTGAAGTTTTAGCTCAGAGCCTGCCTGTACTGCCACATCATCTGCATACAGTAGCTTTGTTGATCCATCCCCTCCAACCTGTTTGCTAATGTAGTCCATCACCAGTATGAACAGCAGTGGGCTTAGAGATGAACCCTGATGTACACCCACTCCCACTGGGAACCCCTCTGTGAGGCCGAACACTGTTCATACTTGAGTCACTGGGTCCTTGTACATAGGTTCATAGTTTCATAGGTGTGTACTAGGCTAATGGCCCTGGAGCCTTTACAAGCCTAGCCCATAGGATTACCCTGGCATTGTGCCACCCAACCTTAGTTCCTAGTGCTTCTGCCGAGTAGAGCCATTGGAGTGATCCCCGGCGTGAATTTTCTATTTCCCATCCACTCATCAAGATTTCTCTTGAAGAGGGCCAGTGAGGTGCTCTGCTTGACATGTATGGGAAGTCTATTCCATAGCATGGGCAGTCTATGGGTTATGAACCTGTCCCTCCAGGATGTTCTGTTGATTGTGGTACTGAGTTTGACGTCTCTGGAGCATGTAGTGTGGAGCGATTAGGATTTCTAGCCTGCACTAATTCTACTAATGTTTCTGGGACTTCAAACCACCACAGTACTGCCCAGATCGGCTTTCTTGGGACCTTGTCATATGCTTTCTCCAAATATAGGAATGCAGTTGGACTCTCTCCTCATCTCTAGCTTCTTTTGAAGTATCTGTCTCAATGCAAACATCAGTTCAGTTGGTCTGCATCCTGATCTGAATCCGAACTGCTCATCTACCATCTTACATTCTACTACTCTGCATATCCGTTTATCAATCACCCTCTCTAGAGCTTTCATGCAATGTGATAGGAGCTTGATGCCTCTGTACTGCCCACAGTTGTGGATATCTCCTTTGTTCTTGTACACTGGCACAAGTCTGCTTATTCTCCAGTCATCTGGGATACACCTTTCGCTCCACACTGCTATCAGTACCCTCAGGAGCCATTTGTCCCCTATCTCACCCAGCATTTTTACCATATCTGCTGTGACCTCATCTGAGCCTGCTGCTTTGCCCTGACTTCATCTTCCTTAGTGCTGTTCTTACTTCTTCTAAGGTGGGCTCCTCTTCTTCTCTCATCGTAGGCTGTTTCTGGGACAGTACAGTTTCTGTGGGGTTTTCTTCATTCAGAAGCTGCTGGAAATACTCCTTCCATCTGCCTCTGATGTCCTGTAGACTGGTCAGCAGGTTGTTGCTGGCATCTCTTATGAAGGATGTCTGACTATCTTCTTTAACTTTCTGTCTTTGCCTTGCAACCTGATAGTTTCTTTGTGCCCCTTACTGAGTCACTTTCCAGATGTTGGTACAGTGCCTCCGATGCCCTATTCTTTGCTATTGCAACTTCTTTCTTAGCTTCTTGGTTAGCCAACCAGTAGTCCTTCCTAGCCTGGTCAGTCTTTTCTATCTCCTACTTCTTCCTGCACTCCATTTTTCTTTTGATAACTTCCTGGACTTCTGCATTCCACCAACATCTTTCCTTATGTACCTTATTTCCATAGCTGGCTCGGCCACATATCTTTTCTGTAGTCCGAACACATGCTGTTTTTAGGCGCTGCCACTCTTCTTCAACTCCACCTATTTCCTCCTCTTCGTGGGGTGCTAGAGCCCTGAGTAATTCGTTGAACTGCTGTACTTTCTCTCCAGTCAACTTACAGGTCTTCAGCCTGCTCTTTGTTGACCTTAGTGCCTTCTCTGACCACTGCTTGCAGCTGATTGTGGCAACTAATGGTTTATGTTGTGGGCCAATTCTTTCACTGGGGATGACTTTGCAATCATGGATTCTACCCCAGTGCCTTTTCCTAACTAGGAGGAAGTCTACCTGAGTTGCATGTTGGCTATTCTTTTATGTGATCTTGTTACTGTCTCTCTTTTTGAACCATGTGTTGGCTACTATCAATCCATTTGCCAGACAGAAGTTTAAAATGGCTTCTCCTTCTTTATTCCTGTTGCCCCACCCATGTGGACCCAGGAAGTCCTCATATCCTGTTCTGTCTGTCCAGATATGTGCATTCAAGTCACCCATTATCAACACCAATTCATGTTGTCCGGCTTTATCTAGAAGATCCTGCAATGACTGTCTGAATGCACTCTTTTCCTCAGTATCACAACACTGCTGTGGGGCATAGGCTGAGATTATGAATAATGTCCTATTATTACACTGGAGTCTGATTGCTATGATTCTGTCATTAATTCTGATGATATCCCTCACTGCCTTCTGAAACCTCTATCTCATTACAATTCCTGTACCATTTCTAGCTGACTAGCTATCAGGAAAAATACAGGCAGTAAGACTCTAGAGTAGGCAGGACAGGAGGAATGGGCATAAGTTCTGGAAAATCCTTCTATAACAACTCACATTTTTCTCTAAAGGACTGAAAAACCTCACTTTTCTCCCACTGAAAACAATGGAACATTCTAGCAATAGTCTCAAAGAAAGAGAAACCCTCACAAGAAGAATCAGAAACTGAGATCTCCTCTGAGTCTGAATCAGATATCACAGGACAACACCCTGAATCTGTTCCCGCATCTTCCTGTTCAGATTCAGAATCTTGAATCTCTTCAGGAAAAGAGGCATTCCTCTTTGTTTTACCACAAACTACTCTACAAGAAGTATAAATAGCCTGAATTAAATCCTGAACCAGTCCCAGTAAACTACTCCTATCCAAAGAAATTTGAGAAGGAGTAGATATATGTTTGGTTTTCTGCTTTTTTCTATATGAAAAATGGGGCCAACTGTGTTACTAACAACAGCCGCTGCTTCCCCAGGGATGTGCACAGCATTCTGACATAACAAGGAAATCTCCCCTGTTCCCTTTCCCAGGACTGAAAAGAATGGCTCTCCCTAACCCACTGAGTGGACTCCAACAGCCACATCAGATGTGGCTAACCCATGGTCCATAGTGGCTGTAGGTGCTACACCAGCAGGATTGTGGTAAAAGATTAGAGGTCTGAGGTACAACAAACGGCAATAGCACAGTCACCCACCTGCAGCTGAGGCAAACTACTAGCCTGCTGTGGTGGTAAAGGCTGTTTGCTTAACTTTTTCTTGTTGTGAGTGGAAGAAGGACTGAGCATGAGACCGACAATCTGGCCCATGGACAAGCAAAAAGTGGTACCTCTTTCCTGAGAAGACAAGCAGCAAATGCCAGTAAAACTACTAGTCTACAGAAGTTATGGTTTTGACAAAAAACACAGTAAAAAGCACTTTCAAACATTATAGCAGTCCCACAATGGAAAATTAAACACAATTTCCCCATAGAAAATATGTTATCAGTTAGTTTACCTACTTTAAAACTGAAAGAAACAATGAGTGCTCCGTTTAAAAGTACATTACAGTCTCAAAACTGTCCATTAAAACACAACACTCTTGGCTTTAAAATAACTTTCCTGAGGAGGAAAGTAAAAAAAAAAATCAATAAATATAAGAAAATTTTAATTTTTTTCCCAAAGGGAACTTAGCTGCCCTGCAAAGGAAAGCACAAGCTGATTGTCTACCTCAAAAGCCTCACAGGAATGTACTGTTCAGCAGCTGCAAAGGACTAAGGAACGTGTCTTTCAGTCAGCTCAGCTCAAACTACTTGACAGTTTGGGATCATGGTGGGTGCCTGAAACTTTGGAAGGATATAACCTATATAGCTAAGGCTACTGCAGCAGTGATCAATATGAAGAACATAAACCGTTACAGCAAATGCTATCAACTCTTGCTGCATACGTTGTGTTGTCTTTATTAATTCTAGCAGCTATAGCTTCTTATCCACAGCATAATGTATAACACAAGTTTACTATCAAAACTATTTTAAGAACCTTAACAATTTTAGGTTGCATAGCATAATCAGCAGTACAATTGTTTTTGAGGAGTTTCAGATAGTATGAGGGTAAATATGTGTTAACCCATACAAGAAGACTTTGATATCTTATTACACCTTCTACCATGCTTCATCTAACTCTGAGATCACTAGTAAGAAATCATAGAAATTATAGAAAGTACAAGGCAACTGGGCCATGTGGTGTAAAGCCTTGCTAGTAAGCACCCTTAGACCTTATCTAGCTTTTTTCAAGGAGTGGTAACTACTTTTTAAAGGAAGATAGTGTGTCACACTGCATGATTTGGAGTGGGAGGTTGTTACAGAGAAGAGGTACTTGTCTGTCTACTCTGATTTGTTTATTTTGCTGAAGCACATTCAGAACTCTGGTCCTCATATTTACTGGACTGTTTAATTTGTCGAGATATAAGAAGTCTACCCCAAAAAACAAGTCATAGATCATCCCTAAGGTGTCTATGGGATACTGAATGCCAGACAATGCCCCCAGTCTCTCCTTTTAGCTCAGGTCTTTTAGGCCCATTATATTTTTTGTTAGCAATCTCTAGGATTTCTTCAACTGCCTAATATATCTACTAAGGTACAACCCAAAAGGGACACTGTATTCTATGATGGGCCTCATCAGTGTGGAATATAGTGGTATAAGGACTTCTATGGATCTGGAGGAGATATCTTTTGTGACAAGCTGCACCAGTCAGAAAGATTTCCATACAACTATTACAACATATTGATCAAAGGAGAAGAAATTATCCATGTTCCAAGGTCTTTTACAACATCTTCATTTTGGAGTGGGTTGTTCACCATACTATAAGTTGGGTTGAAGGATCACTTACCAGAAGAACAAGGTTGTACTTTTCAGCATTTAATGTTAGCCAATTTTTTGTGCA
>NC_056732.1:667936326-668056326 GCF_019279795.1 Protopterus annectens
TAATTTCTTTTCTGCTTTGCTAAGGAGATGGAACCAGGATACAGGGCACAGCAGATGAAGGACAGTGGGAATGCACCAAAAACAACAGATGTTAGAAAAAAGTGTTTATAATGTAAAGAACCCTTTAGTTCAACCACATATTACAGAGTGCTTGCAAAATGACTATGAAAGGCAAAACACTAAGATAATTCTTCATTACAGAAAATATGTAAAAAACATCAAACAGTAGACATCTTGAATGTAGCAAACAGTAATCCATGTTAACCACAAAAATTAAACAACAGGAACTCCACCCATCAAACGTAATGGACCACTGCCACAGTGATTTCATCAGGAGGAAAAATGAAAGAGAGAAACAAAAATGAAGCATACCAACAATTGGAAAATATATTCCGGAATGTTCAGAGAACATTATCACTCTTCACTTTTGTGCAGTCTGTTTGTAAAACTGATTTTGTCCACTGAGGTGTGAAATAGAATATTGAGACACTGAGTTAAAAAGAAAGAAAAAACGTAGTTAATACTCTGAGGTTAAAAAAGGGGACTGAAAAATGTAGACTGCCTTCAAGAAACCCTGTACACAAAGAATAAACAAAGATATGATGATCTTAATCCCAGTGGTCCACCTGCTACATCTAATACAGATTTTCCCATTTGATAAATTTCTAAAATTATATTTGTTTGTTTTCTGAGTTAGTTACATTATAGCTTATTCACTATAACCTGTGTTTACGATGTTAACAGAACTAATACGCATTTAAGAAGGCTGTAAGAACTTAGACATCCATGTGCAGGGCTTCATATTCATCCCCCAGAAAAACTCTACTGATGCAAAGGTTTTGAGAAGAAAAGGACCACTCTGCAAGGATATTAATAGCTCATCACAGAAGAAACCCTGTCAAGAAGGATGTCAAATTCAAACAGCTTCTAATAAACTGTAGCTATAAAATGTATGCTTTCTGAATAGACTTCTTTTTAACACACAATACAAATGTATTAATTTTACCTTTACTTAATATGACTAAAGAAAAACATAATTTTGATACCTCTTAGATAATGTCACTGGCAGGATGTCTAAAGTAGTGACAATTAATATAAAATCTGAAGCAAAGATATTGTTTACATTTAAGATATAAGGAATGGCTGCCATTGGCCTGTACTTTAAAATATTTCAGAATAGGGATGTGCAAGCAATCAAATAGTTGGAAAAGGTGTACGTAAACTGTCATATTTTCAGTATTCTATGACAGTAAAACAAATGTATCTGTACATAATAAGTTTGTAATGTTTACAGGCTTTCATGGTATGGTCATGAAGTCTATGACATAAAGGTTATGTATGCCATGATTACACTCTGACATCAGGAAAAGGATAAACTTGTTAAGCACCTCCCTAGTGTGAGACCCAATTTTAATAGTACTTAGGGGTGTTTAACAAAAAGTTGTTAAGTACCTCTAGAGCAGTTAAGATCAAGACACATGCTAAGGTTTAACAGGAGACAGTGCTGACATACAACGGAGAGTGGCAGAAGGCAAAACAGTTTTTTAAAAGCTGTTAGAATTTACTGTGGCAAAATGAAGCACTAAACAGCTTTCAAAGCTGTTGGTCATTTTGCCTGATGTTTGATGACAACACTAAGTGCTTTACTGTCTTTGAAATCCAGTGAAACACTTCACACTCCTGCACTTTTTCTTTATTTTTTTTTCTGCAACTGTTAGTACATGGACTACACAAACCTCCCTTCACTACAAAGAATTATGATTGGGTCTTTGATCATAACCCTCAATTATGTGTTTTTCACATGGATTCATTTCTTGAGCTTCATTCTCGAGGTGAATCTCTTGGTATCTTTGTCTCAGACATGGAATAAACTGGTGCCTTCTCTAGCTATGTTGTGAATACACTTTCATCCTTAGGTTATTTACAGAGAATGATTCTTTGTTGCTATTTGTTCTTTTTTTGTTTGTTTTTTTTTTTCTTTTTAGGCAAATAATCAGCTGAATCAACCTTGTGGAAAATTACTATAAGAAAATAATTAAAATCAATTACTGTATGATAATACATGGAGCTTTGACTGCTATTTAAGAAAAGTATCAAACAACTCAGCAACAACAAAGAACCTGCAGATAAAATGTGATAGTTGTTAGAAAATTGGATTATGCTCACGTAACCCAGCAAAAATGTAAAAACTTTGGATAAAATGTTAATCATTATTAGACCACAGACAGTACAAAACCATTAAATTAAAAAGAACTTCCAAGGCAAATCATTCTGCAAAAATCACAGGACTGAATACAGAGACAGAACCTTCAGGTGATCAGTGTAGGACATGGTATTCATGCCCTGATTGTTCCTGGTGAAAACCATTCTGGGCATTCCAGCTGCTGCAAGTCTCTGGTTAGATACATGAAAGTGTCATTGTATTTAATGACAGGTCTGATAAGGGCTGAGTAAAGTGGTACTTTAACTTCCTTGGACCTGGATGCCATACCCTTACCTATAAGTTTGGTGACATAAAAATTATTTTCTTACTATCTTGCTAACGGTTGGTCAAAGGTCAGATTGCTATCTACATATGTTCCCAGATCCCTTATCACTAGGTCGACTCTCAGGGGTGTTTAATCGATGGAATAATTAACTTGGGTTGTCAGTTTCCCAAAGGGCATTACAGTGCATTTTTTGACACTGAGTTTTAGGTCATGGCTTTGGCACCAGTACCAAGTGCTTACCAAGGAAACTGAAAGAACTGAGGCATCCACTGCATCCAATTAACTATAAGTGCCTGTTTTTGCTCTTAT
This sequence comes from Protopterus annectens, assembly GCF_019279795.1. Lineage (NCBI taxonomy): Eukaryota > Metazoa > Chordata > Ceratodontiformes > Protopteridae > Protopterus > Protopterus annectens. Next base: position 667,939,125 of record NC_056732.1, read on the forward strand.
ATTGCATCTTTAATTTGTATTTGCGTTCTACTGTCTGTTTGAATTATCCGAACTGTTTTTGGCCACATTTTACTGCATACTGTACTAGTTCGGCTGTAGCATAGACCAGTTCCAAGTTTGCTGTTTCTGGATCTCTTTTGTAACTTATGAGCATCAATTCAAGCCATCTTTGTTGTTGGGGAAGGTCTTCTTCACCCTTTTGGGAGGAGAGTGCTGTGTGGGTCCCATCTAATCAAGGGTGATTGGATTAGAGCTCAGAGTGCATTCTTATTGGCTAGTTTCAGTTAAAAGGGTTATTTCTTATTTTTTTAAGCCCCTCATCTGCACTTGCTTGCGTGTAGTGCACCATCGTGCACCACTGTGTAGTGGTAGCTACTGTTGGTGGTTATAGTAGTGTACATTTTGCTTCTTAAATTTTCCCTTAGCACTTTGCTTTTGGTCCTCCAGAGGTTTTTTGCAGTCATGTCCTACTGTCAGGTAGAACACTAAGCCCAGCCTCAGAGGTACCAACACACGTCTTACCCACTAGCCATTCCTAAGTGCAACTTCTCTTTCTGACCATATAAGTTTACATAACACTATGGATGTACAATTCCCCACTGTTTCTCCAGCCAGCTTGGTTGGCATGGGCATCCTGACCCAGTGTAATAACTGCCTCATGTTCACCCACAACCCTCTACTCCTAGTCCACACAAACTCAACATGCGAGAGATGCAACTATATTAAGAACCTTGAATCCATGCTCTCTCACACACCAGTCAGTACATATGACAATGAATGCATTGTCAGCATGCACACCTCACCTCCTACTCCACCCATATCCACATCACACATACCTACATATGTGCAAGTCCTCATCAGAAACATATCTAAACACCAGAGACCTCACAAACACAAACACAAGCATACTACGCATAATACTTCCTCTGCAGACCGTAATACACATAATAGCTCTCACACTAGTGTCTCACCTGTCAAGCACTTAAGGCTAAACACAAAACCAAACATATCAGTCATACGTGATTCCATCATGAGACACACAGAAGTTCCTCTCTCCAGGCTGAATAAGGATAAGATCACGGTCAGCTGTGTGTCAGATGCCAGAGTCCACTATATCACACATGCACTCCAGTCTCTCAACAACAGGTACTGTCATGACTCCGTCATAGTCCATGTTGGTGTGAACGACTTGTGAAGTACCTCTCTGGACTATATGGAGAGAGACATGACTTAACTATGTGACTATGTGTCTCAGGCTGGTATGTCCCTAGCCTTAAGCAGCATTTTACCTTCACCTGGGATCATGTCTCAATATAAACAGAACATGATTGACTTCAATAATTAGCTCAGTTTCTGGTGTCATTCTAAGAGGATACAGTATCTGTCAGTTTGGGATGACATGATCGACAGACCCGGATGCCTTGCCAGAGATGGTCTTCATTTGTCACCCCTGGGATTTCTGCTACTGGCCAAGGCTTTTGCCACCCCCATAGTGCCTTTTTTAGGCAGTGTCTCAAGGACAAAATTCCCGATGTAAAAACTCCATCTAAAAACAACCAAAAGGTTATGCGCTAAACACTAGGAGTCTCAACATGAAACTGCACCCACTGGAAGCTGTCCTCACCTTGGAAGATATAGACATTTGTGCAGTCATGGAGACCTGGTTCAAGGCTGTGAAGAGCACCCCAGCCATATCGGGCTACACCTCCTTCCACACGTTCAGACCACAAACTGAAGGCGTGAAAACTAAAGGAGGTGGTGTATCAGTATTCATTACAGATAAATACACCTCCAGATTGGTTAGACATCATGGTTCCCTGGAGATACTTTAGGTTCAATTAACTGTTGGTAGGACATCTATTCAAGTCATTGCCACTCTGCCTATTTGGATCTACTTGAGTCTATCAATATACATCCAAATACCATGGATTTGGCCAACTTTAAGTACCCATCCATTGACTGGATAAATTACTCGTGTGCAAACTCACTTGCCCAAAGGTTCCTTAACTTCAAAGTAACTATCACACCTGACCCGCCCCCAGCAGGAACTAAACTAAAACACTTCTCCAAAGAAGATTATAACCTTTTACAGGATGGCATAAATAGCTTCACTGCACCTTCCCCTCAGATGGAACTGGCAACTATGCCAAGTAGTTCTACACAAATGTTTTATACAAACACCTGTATAACTTCATTGACTCAGCCAACCTAATAGGATGAAAACAAGCTCCTCAAGGAAGAGTAAACCTGTCTGGTGGACAACTGCCATTAACAGGCTTTACAATAAGAGGAAGAAATTGCTGTCTAAGAGTAAGAGGGAGAAAGCCCTAAACTGGAAACACTCCCTCCAAAGCTAACTATGAATCCAAATTAGCTTCCTCAACTAAGGACAACCATAAGGCGTTCTTTTGTTATATCCATAACCGAAAAGGAAAGGCCCAGATTTGTGACAAACTGGTGGTTAATGATACTACACATACTGTGCCTGTGGACACTGCTAACCCGTTAGCTGACAAATTCTGTCAAAACTTCACTCCCCTGTCCCCACCACAAGTACTCCATGACATGCCTACCACCTGTCCTCTACCTTGTATCTCTAAAGAACAGGTCATGAATGCTTTCTCTAAGGTCAAAAACACAGCATCAATGGGACCTGATAACATCCCAGGCTGTGTCCTACATGTGCTCAAACAGGAATTACCAACACCACTCTGTACTATTTTCGATCATAGTCGAAGCAGCGGCTTCATTGCAGCTGAATGGAAAATGGCCACTATTATCCCCTTGTACAAAGGGGGTGCTTCCACTGACCACAGGAACTGCAGACCTATTAGCCTGACTAGACTTGTCTGCAAGGCCATGGAGCATATCATCATGGACCTTATCAACAAAGATATAGGTAATGTCCAGACACTTGACCCTACTTAATTTGGATTTGTCAAACAGAGATCATGCCTGTTAAACCTGGTGGACTTCTCTGAGACAGTCACCAAGGCCCTTGATGAGGGAAAATCTGTGCATACAGCCTACCAAGACTTAGCCAAGGCTTCTGACACTATCGCCCAGTCAGACATCATTGACAAACTCACCCAGTTAGGTATCAACCCTTATATCATTAGATGGGTCACTAATTGGCTCACTGACCCTGTAGATAGAATAGGGGAATCTACCTCCAACAGCAGACCCGTAACCAGTGGTGTCCCACAGGGATCAGTCATGGGACCTCTACTGTTTGGAATCTATTTCTCCGAAGTACAAGCTAAAACTAAAAGTCTGTGGCTGACAAAGTTTGCTGATGACTGCAAACTGGGAGTTGTCAGAATTTCCAAACGATGTCAGTTGACGGCAACCTTACCTTTGACCACCGTGTCTCCACAGTGGTAAGAAGGGCATTCTATATTGCTCATCTCATAAGTAAGGGCGTTACCTCCAGGAAAAAAATAAGTTATAACCTCCCTGTACTCTTCCCTCTTCAGGCCAATAATTGAGTATAATGCCCCGTTTGGTATGTACCTTTCCAAGCATCTGCAGCAATTGGAAAGACCACAAAGTTTCCTCACAAGGAACATTCATGTCAAGCAGAGCAGCTCATTGGCCCTCTTCAAATGCAGTCTAGATGACTGGATGGGTAACCGTAAATTCACCCTGAGGGTTCCACCTGCATCCCTCTTGGACAGGGGCAATAGATGCTGAATGTGGAAATAAGAGTAAAACTTGGCTAGGCTTGACAGGGCCTATGATCCTATGATTCAGCTAGCTCTACACTACCAATATTAAAGTATTCCTCTGTATATTCTGTTATCTGATGGTGGTTGTCAGTTTTAGGCCATGGCTTTGGCACCAGTACAGAGTGCTTACTACGGACACTGATAAAGCTAGCTCTACATTGCTAACATTATAGTATTCCTGTTTATATCCTGTTATCTGTGGGCTGGTAATGTTGGCAGCTTAAAAGGCAGTCAACAAATACCTGTGGAATATGCATTCAGGGAACATATTTTACAAAGACCTTAAAGCATGTTAGCTGCTGAAAAGAAAAGTTTTAAAAATCTGTCAATGCACAATAATACTGCAAGCTTATGGACACCATTGTACTGAGTGATTATGCAGACTGGCATACTTTCAGCACTTTTACCACCTTTATGTTTAATATTATGATCAGACGTTTTCAAAGGAATTATTTTTTTATTCTGAACTCACAACATTTTGTTCAGAATGCCCTGTTATGTACATTACTTTAAAAATACAAAGGGGAGACATTAACTTCAGTTTAAACAAATCAAAGTTAAACTATATGAAGCTTATAAAAAATGTACTGCCTTCATTTACCTTTAGCACAAGAATGCTCACTTCTTTAGGGCAGCAGCACTCAAAAGGGTTAGAGTAATGATAGGAAATGTATATCTGCTTTGTGATGGTATATACTGTGAATATGCATAGCAGCATTTCCACTTTAAGAAGTACTGTATTAGCATCCATTTTAAGTAATACTATATCCTAGAATGCACTGGTTTGTCAGTTGTTAGTCTATCAGAGCCGCAATTTGCTCATCTGGAACCTGGTGCTGTTCCTTGATCTGACTCCCTTCAACACTAAGTTGAGGCACAAAAAGTAAAAAAAAATAGTCTATCCTCCACTCCTCCGTGGAGCACCATGTCTCTCTCTGTACTGCCCTCATGTTTGGCAACTTTGATGAGTGAAAAAGCTGTAAGATCACTCCTGTGTAACATAAAAGTTGTTGCTTTACTTCAAATGCTGGCGCATCCCAGCATTATTTATATGCCTACATACATGACCTGATAAACAAAGGTGCATATTCTTATAGCAATATGGTAAATACTGGCCATTTTGCTATCACTTTTTTGTGAAAGATGCCTTTTGTTTACAGCATCTGGCCTCCAGATATCCTTTTGCAGTCCTGTATTTCCTAAAACTATTCATACTGACAGGTATTACCAGACACTTAAAAGCTGTTCCTGACTTTAATCTGGCCTGTAACTTTCTCAACAGGTTTTTACATGGCTACTTATGTACTCTGCTCCCAGCAGGGGCAATCTGCATATAGAATATTCCCCAGCTGGATTCCTTCCTCGGATCATTTTTAAAAATTCTGAGTTATTTGTCAAAGAATGAATGAATGAACCATGTTATCAAAACAAACAAAAATTACTTCAGTTAAATCATGCATTCTTAGCCACCCTCTTGAAAGACATCATCATTGAAACCCAGTTATATATTTGAATGTCTGAGACACAAAAACAAAGTATACAAAATGAATACTAGATGAAAAGATAACTTCACAAGTTAAAAAAAATGTCCATTAATGACATGAGAGTAAGCAAAATAAACCTAAAGAGAATATATACAGATAGCTAGCTAGACATATTTCTATAGGTGTGTATGTATGATTGTGTATACATGAACATGTACATACATTTTTTTATATATATATATATATACACACACACACACACACACACACACACACACACACACACACACACACACACAGTGTGTGTATGTACATACACACACACATATATATATATATATATATATATATATATATATATATATATATATATATACATATACACACACACACACACACACACACACACACACACATGCATACATCTATGTATGTATGGGTCTACTTCAAATTATTGAACACTTACTTTATCGAAGAATCCCATTTCATGGAATCCACTTCTTCGAATCTCATTATATCAAACTCCCAGAACTACGAAAATGAAACCCTGAGAAAACAACGACTTGGCCACCATGGTGAACTTTGCCCTTCCTCCACTGTAATGCGATCTTGGAGTTGGTATATTTATTTAGGGGGGTTGTGGGGGCACAGCCCCTCACATCGGAGGTGTGGGGGTGAAGCCCCCCCCCACTTGGAGGATTTTTTGTTTTTCTGTTTGTTGTTTTGTCCTGGTGGTCGAGTGGTTCCTTTCCCGGGATTTCCTTTTTGTAGTTCCGGGAGTTCCAATTAATGGGATTTGAAGAAATGGATTTGATGAAATGGGAGTCTATAAAATAAGTGTTCGATAATTTGAAGTAAAACCGTATATATATATATATATATATATATATATATATATATATATATATACACACATACACAAATAAATATATATATATATATATATATATATATATATATATATATATATATATATATAGTCTTCCTAAAAATGCGCAGTTATAAAAGGGTGTGATATTAATGTTCCTTTGACTACAGTACAAAATGTTTTATCACCACTTTTCCTGCATTATCAAGCACTTATCATCACTGTGTCCTCATCATTAGTCTGTATGATCCAGGCCCTGTCTCACAAGTAGTAAAAAATGAAAATATAAACATTGCAGGCTACAAATACACACACACAGGAGGTCAACAAAATGACACCCATCCACCAGACTCAAGCACATACAAATGAAATTTAACAATTTCGAGCAATCGAAGCAGAAACCTTAGTACAAGAAGTTAGTGAGGAAGTGGATAGATAGATTTATTCAGTGAGCAAAGAATAGGAAGCTATATTAGATGTTCAACTGAAGTATAAGATAAAATAAAATAAATAATTAGCATATAATACAGCCTACAGTAAATAATTAAAATTTGTTTGTATACAAGTACATTGTTTTTTTTTAATTTTTCCACGAAAATACCATAAAATTGAGCCCATTTGAGTTTTAGAGGCAAAGCAGCAACTTACTACGGTGATCTCTGTGCTCATAGCTCAATAATTATTTGTTCAGTTCCAATCAATGGTTAATAGCACTATACAGATTGCAAATGTTTCCCACGTCTGCTTTACATTTATTTATTTATTTATTTATTTCTGTTTACCTGGGTAAGGCACTGAAATCACTGGACCAATTTCAGGTCCAATCCAGTTGTACAAAGTACCAGATGAGTCAACAAAATAGTAACCCTCCCCCCCAAAAAAAGACAAAAGATACAATAAAGTGCAATATTCCAGTTTAAAGACCAAATCATGATGACTGAATTGTTACACTGCACTGCCTATATATGCTGTAGGGCAAGCCAAGAGTGACTGCAGTTGCCTTGCTGTGTTTCAGACAATGACAGGCTTGCCTTTTTCATTTCTTTGTCAGAATGTTATGGAGCTTATTCAGTTGAATAGAAACTTAGTGAAGTTTCTGAATGCTAGCTGTCTTGCTGATAGACAACACTGAAGTTTCACATGAAGAGGACTTGAAAGTTTGTCCTGCAATGTTTTGATACCTAGGTCAACAATATGGGTGTTGTAAAGCCAGAAGTGAGTTGTTGTTGTATCTTTTGGCTTTTCCCGGTTAGGGGTTGCCACAGCGGAACTCCGGTCCGCTAATGATCGGCAGTAGATTTTTACGTACAGAGTTGCTAGCCCTGACGCACAACCTTCAACGAAGGTACGCCCATTCACACATGTCTCCACAAAGCCAGAAGTGAGTATGATACCTATATTTTTTCAAAAAATGTTTTGGAAATTAAGGGTATTGGGAGCAGAGCAAAATGACAAAGTGAATGGAAAATGGCAAGCTGATTGAATGGGCTGAAATAATGACAGTTGTTGAAAAAGTCTGGAAAAAAAAGCTTGTAACCAATGCATTGCTTCTGGATTTAGTGTTGAGACTTGATCCTGCCTAATATATGTGTGCTAAATATCACAAAAACAAGAAAAACAAGACCAAGATGTTTACTTGTCACTGATGGAAAGATCACTAACAAATCCTGCTAGAGATGCCAGGTGGGCAGATAACCTTCACATGGAATTAAATGCAAAAATACAAGTTATCCTCTTTAGTGACTGAAATTTAAAGAAATATGCAACCTTATAGACATTATCTCACTGAGGACAGAGGAGAAAAAGTTGGGAGTGTGGACTCATAGTAACTCTTAAGCAAAATAAATCATGCAATGATTACATAATGTTTTGTATAGGCAGCTGCATGTTTGGCAAGAACACCTCTAACTGCAAATTATAGGTGATAGTATTTAGGGTTTAGTTTGGATGCAGTTTATCATATCAATTGCTGCATATTTGTTTGTTTTGATATTTATAGTCTTGTTAACAATCTTTAGATTTTGTTGTGATGTAACATTTTAATGTGAGATATATATATATATATATATATGTATAAATGTATCTAGTGCTGTACCTTTAAGTACAGTAGGAGGATTTGGTCACAATGTTACGGGTGAAGTCAGAATTAATTTCTCATTTTTACTAGCTGACAGTTTTTAAATTGTAATATATTTTGAACTCGTTTTATTATTCTTTTCATTGGGTCTGATGAAGCAGGATGTTAACCTGTGAAAGCGCTTACCTTCATTAAAGTTTTTTTACCCTGGCTGTGTTTCAGTTCATTCATGTTTATTTTTATCTGTTTTTATTCACATCTGCTTTTGGCGTTTACGGACCGTTAATCTTAGTTGCTGGTGTGTTTTTTCTTTAGAAGTGTTTTTTTATGTTTCTATTCATTCTAATGAAGTTCTATTGGATTGTGGATGAAAACACTGTATTATTGTGAAGTGTGTTACATTTAATAAACATTCTATTGATTATATTCAGCATTCACTCATCTATTATTTCACTGTGGTTTTTTTTGGCTCCCAGTTAGCTGGCTGGTTTAATTATCCGGTGGCGCACTTGTGGGTTTGGTATGCTACTAATTAGCATTACTTCTTATTTATGAGTGAAGTTTTCATTTTTAGCTACTAGTACTGGTGGACAGATGTATGCAGTGACATCAGCTTAGGGGCACCACATCCCAGTGTGTCCTACACAGAACACCTACCTGTATCCCTGTAATATTTTCAGTGTTGAGTTTTCCCATTTCCCACTAGCAGGCAATCCAGGAGTAAGTGGTCTATGTCTCTATCTCCAGGACAGCCAAGCTTCCCCAGCTACTCACTTCCAGCCAACCATTGGCCACTGAGGATGCAAGGTGAAACCATGCCACCAGCATCACAGCCATAAATCTAGTCTCTGCAACAGTGGACTAGGTCCCAGCCCACCTTTCTTAAAGTTTGAAACTATCACTCCAGTTTGCCAGTCAAGAGGTCCTGTCTTCTCCATGTAGCCAACAATGAAAAAATGAAGATGTGTATAAAAGCTGTTGTAGCTCTAATACCTAAACACAGTAAAGACTCGTCAGACCCAGCTTTATATAGGCCCATTTCAATTTTAAACCATTATTATAAACTGTTTATGTCTATAATGCCTAAAAGAATGGCAAAGGTGTTGCCACACTGACAGATATGCATCAATGTGGTTTTGTGGAAGGGAGGCACACATCTGACAACACTAAAAGAATAACTGTGATCCACAGGGAAGCAGAATGTAAGAAAATGCTGTTGTTGTTGTTGGGTCTTGATGCAGAGAAAGCTTTCCACAAAGTAAGCTGGGAGTTTATGAGTAGGGCTGTGATGAAAGGAGGTACTGCCAGCACAGCTAGCTGGAATTTTGTAAACAATTATATGTCATTTGTGAATATCAAACTAATTTATACAAGATGGGGGCAGCCTAGGTGGTGCAGCAGTTAGCATTGTCACTTCACAGCAAGAGATTCTCTGGTTCAATTCTTGGCAGGGGTGCCTTCTGTGAAGAGTCTTTATGTCCTTCCTACAGTCGCGTGGGTTTCCTCTGGGTGCTCCGGTTTCCTCCCACATTCCAAAGACATGCAGTAGTTGGATTGGACATTCTAAATTGGCCGTAGGTGAGAGTATGTGTGCGGGTGAGTGGTTTTGATGAATTACTATGGGAGGGCTAGCCACCCGGTGGTGTAAACCTTGGCTCGAGATGATTGTCACTGTTGAAGTGACACCCCAACCTCATGTGCAAAATGGGAAAAGGGGTTGAGGATGGATGGATGGATGGATTATACAAGATGCTTGTGTTACAAATGTATTAGAACTGTATGTAATGTGCATATCAAACTGCCTTGTACAGATGTTTGTGATGAAAATATATTTGTAAAGTGCTTGTGCTTAAAATGTATTAACAGTGTGCCCTACTGGAAGAGAGCATAAATGTATGTGCACTATTATAACTGTTTAAATGTATATGTTAACAGAGAAAACTGGAGGGTTAACCTTATTCCAGCAAACTTTAGAAAATATTTGAAATTAAATAATTTTATAGGCTAGGCCATAAATAGGCTATCTGACAGGTTTCAATGCAGCAAGAGACACAAAGCCTGTACTAGGAAGTTATCAGTATTGTCTTTGAGATGAACTAATTGCTACTTTGGAAGCATGAAGGAATACAATTGTTTTATGACTTCCAGCACCTGCCAAAGATCTGAGCAAAAGCCCTTGTCTGCTTATTTTTACAAATAGATGCTAAATGCTGTCAGCTGCCAGCAATGGGGGTTTGCCTGGGAACTAGAAGTCAGATAACCAGAAATTATGTCATTCTGCAAGCTATCCCAGCAGTAATATTTTAGATATTATTCTGAGAAGTCTCTCAGTGAGACAGAGAATTCTGCATTGTCTTGGGGCTGACAACAACAACAAGGTCCATTCACCACATCTGTCTTGCTCTAATTAAGTAAGTTACAAGGGAATAGTATAATTCTCTTAGATATAGTCAGGAATATAGAGAAGCTTAGTTTAGATATTCTATTTCTTTATCTATTTGAGACTGTCTTTCAATGTTGTTTTGACTATTTCCTGTGATTTTGAACTCTGATGTCACTGCGTGTATTTAGTATCGTTTTGTTATTTTATTATTTATTATTAAATATATTTAAACCTTTCACTGTGGCTGATCTGTGTAGAGATATTTAAGTTTTGAAAGTACTTGCATATTTATTTGGTGATACTGTGTGGGCTACTTCTAATAGCACTGCTCTTGGTCAAACTACCATTTGTATTAGTATTAATATTACACAGTAAGTTTGGACACCCTTTGTTAAGAGCCCTAAAGTAGCTGATAAGGAGTGACTGGTGGCAGTGGTAACTACCTTATAATCTGGGCAGAAGGGGGTATAGCTATTAAACCTGTGCCAGCCTTTCCCAGGTTTGTGTGTGTAAATCAAACCTCAAAGAGTGTATGTGTCAGCTACTTGGGCAGGGACACGAAGCACTGGTTGGACAGACAGGGTGCTGCAGGTCTTGGCCTGGTCAATCAGCTGAGCTCTCAGCTCTATATTTGTGCCAATGGGGAGTCTTATTGGGGATCTGGAGGAAGATGGAGAAACCAGCCCTGGACTGATAGTGGTTTCTTTGTGCTCTTAAGGGAAATTGCACTTGATACAGAGAGCTGCATCTGAAAATACTGTGTGTGTACCTGTTATCCTCCCAGTGAACACCCCCACCCACAGGTACCAGTGGTGAGGATTGAGGCTCCTTGATTACTGGTCCAGTGGTGGGTCGTCACATACAATGGAAACATTTACCTTTCCTGATATAATAATAATAAGGTACAATAATAATAAGGTCACTTAGGCGGTTATTATGAGGGATTGGAGGCAAAACTCAAAGTAGGAAGGTTCCCCTCTGATACATTGTGTCTGAACAGAGGAATCAGGTAGGGCATCCTCTATCCTGTTTGTTATTTGTGTTATATTTAGAACCACTGGCAAATAAAATAAGGGACTCGGGAATTCAAGGATACCATTGGTATCAAGAAAAGTTGGCTCTATTTGCTGATATATTACTTTGTACTTCATAAAACAACATCTCAGTGCTGTAGAACATTCTGAGACAGTTTCAAGTTTTTTTTTTTACAATATAAAACTAATGAAGATAAAACAAAGGCTATAGCTGTAAACTATGTACCCACACATGAATTGGTTCAGCAATACCCATACTTATGGGGAAATGGTAAAATGAAACATTTAGGGGTATGGGTTAAAAATTATTCTGTTATGGCAACTAAAGATATGTGGGGAAGGGACTACACAAAAGATAATACAAAAGCTGATAAACTGGAGGCTCCTATCTACATATATGGATAGCAAGATACAAGCATTAAAATGTTTTGGTCCCCTTAGTTTTATACACAGGTCAGGCATGTTTTTATCAACTGGAGGAGAATGTGGACAGTAATTAATAAAGAGTTGAAGGATTCTATCTGGGAGTGAAAGATGGCAAGAGTCAAATAGGATAAGCTGATCCTTCCATTAAAACAAGGTTTTAGGATTACCTGATTTGAAGTAAATTTTAAAGTAATGCAGTTAATGCTCTTATACATAACATAAGCAGAAAGCTACAGTTGGAAAGAGATAGGTTCATAGGTTCATAGGATGATACTAGGCTATTAGCCCAGAGGCCCTTATCAGCCTAGCAAAGAATTTAGCCCATGTTCCCTTAACGTTAGCACCGTTTCCCCTGTCCAGCAGGGACACAGGTGGGATCACAGGGATGTATTTTCTGTTTCCCATCCAGTTGTCCATGTTCCTCTTAAAGAGGGCTAGAGAGGTATTCTGCTTGACATGGAGAGGGAGTCTATTCCACAGATGGGGGAGTCTTTGGGACACAAAACTATCCTGCCAACAAGTTCAATTAATGTCACAGACCAGGTTAACGCCTTGCGTGTGGGTTGAGTGAGTGGAGTTTGACTTACAGATATGCAGCAACTCCATCAATGCTGGGTCTGAGATGGCCTTATATGCCAGAAACAGATCACCCCTGAGCAGTCTATATGAGACTGAGTAGAGGGACAGAGCTTTTAGCCTATCAGTATAGGACAGGTGTTTGAGACCCTGGATTTTCCTGGTCAGGAACGTCTGTGGTCTCTCCAGCTGCTGCATGTGCTTGGCAAGGTACATGCCGAAGGGGTGGGCCATGTAGAAAGCCTTCCGTACAATGGAAGCAACGTGGTAGTCAAAAGTCGGGTTGCTATCAACTTGGGTCCCCAAGTCCCTCATGACTAATTGCGTGCTTAGTACACTGTTATTAATGTAATCATTAATGGGGGTGCCATTTTTCCTAAAGAGGATAATGATGTGTTTCTTGGCATTCAGTTTGAGGTCATGCTTCTGGCACCAGTCATTAGTTTGGGTAAGGCCCTCTTGGAGGATGTTCACATCACCAGAGAATTTAAGACAGTGACCAGCTTGCAGTCATCAGCAAACTTGTCAGCCACAGACCACAGATGATGATGAAATGGGGGGAGGGGTTCAAGAAATAATACAATGGGATTTTGGATGGAGATCCTTAAGAAGGATAACAACAGTCATACAGAATATCATATTCATAAAGTAGCATAAAGTATTCTGGGAATTGAGCCAATGCAGGAGTTGACAGGCGAGATTCTGCTAATGGGGATGGCTGTGGTTGGGGGTGTAGAGGGTGGACAGGGGGGCTGTGGGTTGCTGGGGGAAAGTGGCAGGGAAGCCAATGTCAGAGGTTAGAGGACAGACTGCTGTTGAAAGGGGGATGACTGGTAGGTCAGGTACAGTATTGCTTGATAACTGTAGGAGCCAATTGAGGGAGACTGATGGGGGCTGGGAAGTAAGACTGGATTTGCAGTTCAAGGGGAAGCAATGGGAGGACATGTGTGTAGCTCCTGGGTATGCAACAGACTCTAGAGGATTTGGGATTTTTACTTGGAAGTTTTTGCATAAGTATTTTTATGCCCCAAGAAGGCGCCAAAGAATTTTTCCTCCAGTGGATATCAGATACAGGAGATGAGGTGGGGAAGGAAGAAGTGGCTGGGAGCATGTGTTTTGGGTGTGTAATGGGTTGGCAGACTTTAGAGGTTCCCTGCAGGGTACTCTGTTGGGGGTGCTGGGTGGCTAGATGGGTATAACTGGGGATGTGATTTTTTTTGACCTGGGATACAGGATCTGAGTTGCTTAGACATAGTAAGGTCTTCGATTTGATTCTGGTGGCTGCCAGGAAAACAGTTGCTAGAGGAAGGAAATTAAAGTCACACCAACAGCATTTGCAGTAGTCAATATTGCAACAAAAATAAAAGAAATGGAACTGGGATCTTTCTAAAAGTATAGGACCAATCGCACAGGAAAAATTGGAAATTGTGGGAGCAATACACACAGAAACATGTTTTGGAGGAGGAATGAGGTTTAATGGAAGGAAGGAATTGACTAATTAATGTAATGTTGGATTGGTTATATTCTACAGAAGAATGTATGTGATGTATAATGTTTGTAACTGTAAGTTTACCTATGTCACAAATGATAATTCAATATAGGTATTTAAAAAAATCGCATTCACACCAGTTGCCCTGTCACTATGGAGAAATCTGACCTCAGTGCTGACTTCAGCTATAGTGATGTAATCATACATGAGTCAAATACTTGTCAGGGAGCTGGTAAGAACACTACATGCAGATGGTGTGGCATCTGGTATCATGTGCATAAACAATGTCCATTAATATTACAAAGTAACACTGAGACTTGTACAGGTACAAAGATACACAGCAGGGTACAACACCATACCTATGTATAAGCAATATCTGTAGGTATACTTTTGTTTTGTCCTAAGGAAAAAAAATTATGACATATATTTGAGTAAGGGAGTCAGTTATATCCAAGTGGGAGTGATATGAGTCATGCATATGGATGCTCATACCTCTGAAGTTACCTCATTACAAAGAACATTCTTCATTTTGAGTCTTAAAAAAAGTCCATGTTCCTCACTGTTCTACACTGAAAAGGTGAATGACAAGCTTGGTGTTAAGATTTTTTAAACCAATGTCTATGGTACATAATACAAAATCATATGAATTAATCAAAATAACTACCTATAAGTATACATTAACACATTTTGACCTATTTATGAGTTTCCAAGCTGAAGCTGTTAAAAAACAGGAAATGTTCCACACTGTGAAAGGTACTATTCCACATTTTCAAGATGGAAAGTTGAGAGTTATGCAGGTATTTCAACCTAAATATGTGACATAAAGAGTGCCCCCAGTTGTACTGTTTTCACTCTATGCATGATGGCAGTCCTTGCATACTCCAGGAAAGTCCATGTGTGTGCAGTCTGACATTAGGTTTAATTCATTTTTGTGAAATGCCCTAATGTGCCAAATGTGTACACATACCAGAACCCACAATTCCTGTACACCACTGTGGACTAAATGTGCAAATCCCCCAGCTAATCTACAACTGGTTGGCAGAACAACTGACACCATACATTCCTGATCTTATCAAAATAGATACAACAAATCTCAGGCCAGAACCTGCCTTGGAGTTCATTATTAAGATCACATTTGCATCCATCCATTTGGAACAGCATGATGGAACTCTAGTCTAATATGGACAAACAAACTTTTCAATCAAAAGCTAAGCAGCAGCCTCACTTTCTGTGGCATAAGTAGTTTCCTTGCTGATCAGACAAGAAATTCTGCCCAGATGTTCCACAATTTAAAAAAGGACTGCTGGTCAGATTGAAGCCTTGACGGTCTTAGTAAACTAGAACACTGCTTTGTCATGTGAGCCTTCTGATTAGTACATTAAATAATGGTCAGCCAGTCCAGGTTTGTTTTCGAGAAGGTAGTATCACTTCCCCTGCATTCCGACCTTCATCAAAGTCTTCTAAGTTTTTCAAGCTATTGATGATGCCAATGTTTATACCCAGTCAGCTCTTGGTGTAACTCATAACTAAACTGATGACTGGGTTATTGGTCTTCCTTCTCTTCATATTCTTCCCTTATCTACTCTGTTGTGGTACACTGGCAGGTATGAAGGACATTATTGCCTCTGTTTTAAATATTTGTATGTATGTATATCAAGTCTCCTCTACCCACATATCTCTTTAATTTATGTATTTCTTCATGAACTCATGTCATCTGATGTTTCCCATATCTCATTCTCTATCCATCTCCTCCTAATTCTTACATGTGTCTTTTCCCCTCACCTTTAACTAAAACATCTTATCTACTCCCCTACATTTTTCTGTAAACTCATAAGCTTCTCCTAACGCTTCCATTTCTAACTATATTTAGCCATACTCTCAGCTATGCTGTTTAATGTCCTATTTCCCTGTCCAAACATCTCTTTTCTTCCAAACTGATATTTCTAAATCTGCCCGTGTCTGTCTCTGCCTACAAGTTGTACAAATGTATAAAGTGCATCATTGTTTACAACAGTACTGTAGTTAGAGTGGGGTGAAGGGGGTAGCTGGTGCAGGTGAAAGTTCTTAGGGATGTGACTGGTATGGCAGAATTGTTGGTGACTGACCATGAAAGTATTATCAGCTGTTATTTAAGCCTCCATGATTGACATTGTGGCTGTGGCTGCTTAAATGAATTAGCTTATTTACGTATTGTTTTGTGTGTGTGTGTGTGTGTGTGTGTGTGTGTGTGTGTGTGTGTGTGTGTGTGTGTGTGTGTGTGTGTGTGTGTGTGTGTGTGTGTGTGTGTGTGTGTGTGTGAGTGTTTCTGTAGCTAGTAACAGTAGTTCTTTGCTACAGAAAGTCAGTTGGCTAAATATATGTGCCTATGAATATGTGATATATTGTCACTGTATGCAAGGAATTCCCTGGTTTCTTATTGTGATGTTTTTCTACTTGTTTATAACAGTATTTTGTATTTTTGTATTTTTTTTAACTTACCTCCCCAGGCCACATCAGAAATGCTTTTTGTCCATTTGGATCCCAGTAAACAAATGTAAATAAATAAATATGTAAAATAACAGAACTGTGCCAAGCTGATCCATAGTTCCAGAGATGGCTGTATTACATCACCACCAGCTCTTCTAGACTACAGTCTAGAAAAACCTGGTCCACTATAGACATCGGGCCCCAATTAGTAAGATCATGTAAATTCCTGAAATCGAGCAGCTCAAGTCAGTTAATCAAATGAGACAAAGTGCCAAACTGAAATATGGAACCAGAAAAATACTGCAACTGATCCCAGAGACGAAATGTTTACCACACCTGAGGTCACATTTTCTTTTGGTCACAGGAAGAAATATATCAGATAGTGATATGACCAAAATTATTCCTCCACCTTCAAGACTGAATGACTTACACACACACACACACACACACACACACACACACACACACACACACATACACACACACGCACACACACACACACACACACACACACACACACACACACACACACACACACACACACACACACACACATACACACACACACACTTAAAACTTCCACAGTGCTTTCACATACTTAAATACAAATATACATGCACAAAAATATGCATAACCTGAAATCCCTCTCTGTAATGAATAATTGCTACAAAGAATGAGCATTGAAGATGACAGACTCAAACCTAACATTACAGGATAATCATCTTATAGCATTAATGCTCTTTACTATGGCACCAGAGAAAGATTGCTGCATACATACTTACCACAGTCCCACTCAAAGGAACATGGGTAAATAGAACTGAGAAATGCACTGTGTTTAAACCAAAGTATGAAGTAAATCTATTTGGGAATAACCCTGAAAACAGATTTCTATGTATGGGCAGAAAATGTAATGTCCTGCTCAAGTAAAAAAATTAAGTACAAATATGTGAATTCTGAAACTGCCTGTGGTAGCCAGAGCAGCAGTACACATCCAAACTGATCTAGTCTTATCAAGGCTGATGTATCCAAAGAGGGAAGATCTGCTGTAAGAATGACAGCAAAAAGCAGAAAACATAATCTGCAATTTAGCTACAGTACTTGGTGCATATCAAAAGCAGCAGTACAGGATTAAACATTACAGTAGCCTGCTCTTGCCATGTGAATGATGTGATACACAAAAATGACAAGAGTAAACATCCAAGCTCACATCTCTGAGAAATGTCTTTGGCAAGAGTCCGCTGATTAGGGCATAAATGCATCGTGTCTGTTTTTGTTAATGCCTTGGGGGGGGGGGGGGGTCCCTTTTTTTATTTGCTGTTTAAAAGTTGTGAAATTATTTTATTTTCCTGGATGCAAATATGCATCACAGAGTTACTTCAGAAGAAAAAGTAAACAGCATGACTCAAATAAGGTGTGCAGCTATCTTCTTCTTATTTAAATAAATAAATTAACAGCATTTCACAACGTGAAAAAATGTGACCCCTTCACACAGTGGTTTAAGTGAAAAGTTTCTTAAGTAAGGGGCATAAACTTTTATATTAATAACCCCAACAGGACATGATGATTGACGTAACAGATGGAGCTTTTCTACAGTAATGTTTATAGAAGAAAACATCATGCAGCTGGGTTATTCAATGAGGCACTTACAGCTGTATGGAAAAACTAACTAATGCATAACAAGTACAGTGACAAAGATTTAAAGAAACAGAAAATGAATTACTTAAGAAATTAGCTATCATAGGATGAAAAGATGTATCAAAAGATAAAAATAAGAAAATATTATCAGCTCAGTAAAATGCCTGAATATGTATATTTTCATATACTAGACCATCCTTGTTGGGCTCTATTTTCAGCTCCCAGTCAACACATTCATTCCTCCTATGGGCCAACAAGCAGACCCATTCCTTCTTCAGCCAAGGTGAGAACCTTACGGACCTCCATTCCTTAAATAGCGTGAGACTTTATATGCCCATTCATTTCCTTTGGAGAATGGATCTGGGATTTGGGAGCAAACTTTTTACTTATTGTGCGGGTCCTCCTCCTTTTCAGCATAATCCCTCCTGACAACAGTTTGATGTCTATGATCACTGCTATCTTGGGGGGTATGCATGTGTGTTGTTGCACACGCACATCCAGTCCATTGGCTACACTGCAACACTGATCTCACCTGACCTGTAAAGCTACCACTAGAACACTCCCCATTCATACATTCTCAGTGGGATCTGCACTGCACTGGGTCAGATCACCTCCATTGCCAAGAGATAGTTAAGCCAGAAACAACCACTCACTACCACCCTCCACCCCCTTCCTGACTCTTCCAGCTTCCATGCTGCTACTTGAATGCAGGTAATCTGTGACATATTCTGGACTTTATCTTTCTACACCAAAGAGCCAAGCAAATTGACTGAATATTGTACATATGAACTCCTTTATCCACCATAAATACTTTTCTTTAAAATTCTTTCTTACTTTGTGAGGGTACACTTCATCTTTCCCTGTCTGACTACATGACTTTTTTCTTGCCTGCAAAAGCAAATCTAAATGAAGAAAAAAAAAAACAGCTTTCACTGTGATAATTAATTTGCCTTGACTATCTGCAGTGGTTTGAATAAATATTTTATTCAGTCCCCATAAAACTTGGATCAGAAACACACTCACCCTTGTGTGTATACACAAATGCAAAGAATGCTTTCTGCTCAGGCATTGTTAGACTCAAGAAGTGAAAGGAAAATATCAGCTCTCACTTGAAATTTGAGTCCAAGATCACAAGTATTCTGTGCTGGCATTACTGCCATTGGACTAACCCTCTGGACAGATAGGTGGTGAGTTTTCCCTTAAGAGCTTTTTCCTTTTAGTTAGGAAATGTGGTGCTTAAGGTCAAATTACACACACACACACACACACACACACACACACACACACACACACGCACACACGCACACACGCACACACACACACACACACACACACACGCTCAGGCAATGTTAGAATCATAGATGTGAAAAGACAATATTCCCCAAGACCACCATCATTCCATGCTGGCATCTCTGCTGCTGGACAAACAAGAGCTTCTGGACAGACAGGTGCTGAGTGTTCCCTTAAGAGCATTTTTGTTTTAGAGAGGAAAACCCCTGGCAAGATGATTAATGTCAAATTATAAACACACACAGATGCAGAGAAAGCCTTCTACTCAGGCACTGTTAGAATCATAGAAGTGAGAGAGACAAATATTAATTCTCATTTCAGTTTCAAACAGAACCTCTCACTAGACAGGCATTGATTTTCCCATAACTCATTATTAAATCTAATTGTCTTTGTTTTGGGGGTTCTCTGGTGGTACATATGTTACTGTTGATATTTCCTGTTTCCAGGATGCAAGATGTAAGTCTACACTCTGGCTACTGCCTCTGTGGAGTTTCTACATTTTTAATGTTCATGCATGTGACACTGCAGAATATCTGCAAGGAAATGTGGTATTTTGGTAACAACACAAAGATATGTAACAACATAAAAAATTCCTCAAAAAAACAACCTTAAGGTTATGCTGCTAAATGCTAGGAGTCTAAATCCGAAACTGCACTCACTGGAAGCATTTCTCACTTTGGAAGATGCAAACATCTGTGCAGTCACAGAGACCTGGTTGAAGACCGTAGACAGCACGTTGGCCATACTGGGATATAATGCCTTTCACACGTTCAGACCACAAAATTAACGCCTGAAAACTAAAGGAGGGTTAGTATCAATATTCACCAAAGATAAATACACCTCCAGATTGGTTAAACAGAATGATTCCTTAGAGTTACTCCATGTGCAAATAACTATAGGAAAGACCCCTCTCCAAGTTGTCATCGGCTATAGATTCTCCTCCATGAACCATGATAGCCACACTGCCTACTTGGATCTACTTAAGTCACTCAAAATACAACCAAATACTCTGGTTATGGGTGACTTTAACTATCCATCCATAGAGTGGTTAAATTATACATGTACAAATACACTTGCCCAAAGGTTCTTGGACTTCATTAACTCAAATGCCTTTAGAGCACATAGTTGGCACCCCCATAAGGTGCCCAAACATTCTAGATTTGGTACTCACCAACATGGTAGAACAGTGCACCACCACAAGTGTGTGGCCCTCCCTGGTGAAGTCTGATCATAAATCAGTCACTTTCAAAGAAAAGATGGCATCAGAACCCATTCAGGAGAAATTAGGCTAAAAAACTTCTCTGAATCCAACTACAGCCTCTTACAAGAAGGCATTAATAGCTTCAATGCTCCTGTCCCCACTGACGTCAAGGACACCAATACTGGGATATACAACACTGCATTGTATAAACATCTTTACAATTGTATTGACTCATCCATTCCCAAACAGGACCAAAGCAAGATCCTCAAGAAAAAACAAGCCTGCCTGGTGGACATCCGCCATAAACAGGTCATATAATAAGTGGAAGAATTTGCTGTTGAAGAGCAGGAAGGAATGATCTTACAATTGGAAGCACACCCTTCTCAGCTTGAACAAGCAAATATGACATCTTGTGAAGTCCTCTACAGCTAACTACGAATCTAGATTAGCATCCCCTAGCTAAGGATAACCATAAGGCATTCTTTAGCTACATCCAAAACCTGAAAGGAAAATCCCATATTTGCACTGAACTGGTAGTGAATGGTACCACATATACTGAACCAGTGGAAATTACCAACCTGCTAGCTGATAAGTTAAGTGAAAACGTCTCCCCCTGTCCCTGCAGCATAAACTCAAAACATTCCTACCACCTACTTTCCACCTAGTATCTTCTCTAAAGAGCAGGTCTCAACCTCTCTCTCCAAGACCAAAAACACAATCTCTATGGGTCCTGATAACATCCCAGGCTGCATTCTCAATGGTTTAAAACATGACTTAGCAACACCATTGGGTACTCTTTTTAACCACAGCCTAAGCACTGGTTTGGTCCCTGCCGAATAGAAAGCAGCTACAGTCATCCCCTTGCACAACAGGGACTGACTCCCACTGACCCTGGGAAATATAGACCCATTAGGTTAACCAGCCTTATCTGCAAGGCCATGGAGAGAATCATCATGGACTTTATCAACAAGGATATAGGAGACCTTCAATCAGTTGACCCAACCCAATATGGTTTTGTTAAAGGGAGATCCTGCCTGTTCAGCCTGGTGGACTTCTTCGAGACTGTCACCAAAGCCCTGGATGAAGGCAAATCTGTGCATATGCCCTACCTAGACTTGGTCAAGGCCTTTGACATAGTCTCCCATTCAGGCATCATTGAAAAACTCAGCCAGCTTGGGGGTCAACCCATATATTGTCAGGTGGGTTGCAAACTGGCTCACCGACAGAACACATACAGTCAAAACAGGGGACTCCACCTCCACCAGAAGACCCATCACCAGCAATGTTCGACAGGGATTGGTGCTGGGGCCCCCATTGTTTGGAATCTACTTCTCAGAAGTACAGGCAAAAATAAAAGGTCTCTGGCTGACAAAGTTTGCTGATGACTGCAAACTGGCAGCAGTCATTGAGTCCCCAAATTATGTCAACATTCTACAAGAAAGACTTACACAAACCAATGACTGGTGCCAAAGTCATGGTGTTAAACTCAATGCAAAAAATGCATTATTGTCGTTTTTAATTTCTCCAAGTCTTTTGTGTTTCTAATACCATGATGGGAATGGACCCCATTCCTAAGTCAAAATACGATTAAAGTTCATGAAATTAGTATTAGTTCACTGTTTGATGTTAGCCAAAAGTGCTGTTCGCAGCATCCGCAATGTGCCCAGTAATGTAGCCCAGTAACCCTTCTGCAATTCGTACAGTGTTACATGAATTGGTAACATATCTAAATAGGATTGTAAATTCTTTTTTATAAGACCAGTTGCTCCTACTACTATTGGGACTGTGTTGTTATTGTCGCCTTTGGCAAAGCCAATGTCCCTGCAGATTACCATATTAATAGCAACACCCTAAGCTCTAAATCAGTGGTGAGAGATTTTGGCACACAGGTTGACAGCAACCCAACCTTACTTTTGATCACCATGTCTCCATGGTGGTAAGGAATGTCATCTACATAACTCTCCTCAGAAGCAAGGTCATAGCTTCCAAAACAAAAGAGGTTATAACCCTGCTGTACCCTCCCCTCAGCATGCCAATAATAGAGTACAGTGCTCAATTTAGTATGTACATAAACAGGCACCTGCAGCAACTAGAGAGACCTCAGAGGTTCCTCACAAAGAAAATTCAGGGTCTTTAGCACATGTCTTATGTGGACAGACTGAAATCACTGTTACTATGCTCTGTATCATACAGACTACTCAGAGGTGACCTGTGCCTTGTATACAGAGCAACCTATGATCCTGCCTTAATGGAAATGCTGCACATTCGTAAGTCAAATGGTACACAATTTGCTCACTCTAGGGAACTTAACCTAGCATGTGACATCAACAGGAGTTACAAGAGTTGCTGGAGAGACAGATATATCTCCCAGAGGTTGCTTCTCCACTGAAATAAACTTCCGATACAGGTTAAACAAAGCTCTTAGTTAACCCTTTTTAAGCATAACTTGGATGACTGGATGGGAAACTGCAAATTCACCTCAGGGTTTCACCTGTGTCCCTCTTGGAAAGGAGCAGTTGGTGCTGATTTAAATCTGCTTATAACATAGACCATATCTCTAGACCCTTAAGGGAACAAGAGTTAAACTTGGCTAGGCTTGTAAGGGCCCTGGGGCCATTAGCCTAGTAACCTCCTATGAACCTATAGGGATGAAGCATAAGAAGGTAAAGAAAATGAAAAGGTACTATAAATAACAGGCAGGCATAGGTAGAGCTCTCACTGCTTCAGGAGGAAGGGGAGAGATCCCTTTTCTAGCTACTCTCATAAATAGCCTTGATAAATTGTCTATAATTAGAGGTTTTGTCCTTAGAAGTCAATAAAGTGGAAGCAAAGTCAATAAAGTCACAGTCTGCTAAACATACATGAGGGAAGATAATGGGAAAGTAAAAAAAAGTGCAAGTAGTGGGACTCGGAACTGATGAAGCCCTGGGAAAAATTGCCTGAAGCATGGCAGAGAGATGAAAGCAGCTGCATTCCAGGAAAGTTGTGATGCATCTGCTATAAGCGGTGCTGCAGAGGCATCACTACCAATAATCCTGGCTGGAATACAAAAGGTTAGCATTAAATTCAAGGAAAGTTTATAGATAAAGCAACTGATAGATGTAAGGAGGTAGATAAAGTATGCAGTGACCACATGGATGCTATTTTTCATTGAGGCAAGAGCAGAAGTTGGTGAAGAAATAATTCACAGGCTTGGAAGTGAAGTTCGCAATGTTTGGATATGAGCAAATTGGCAAATCAAGCAAGAGGACAGAGCAGGATCAAATAATATGTGTGGGATTGGAGTCCTGGAGAAAGAAAAGAGGATGGGCTGTGCTGCATTTATAAGTGTCACAGTTAGCAATCTGCACTGGCATATCAAGACTTTTGTCCTGGGCCATTGATGGCAGCCAGTGAACCTTTCCATAATCTGGTATTATTTGAGACAGAATTATAAAAGACCAAATCTTGTCTCTGCTCTGGATGTCAGAGAATATTTGCAAAGTAGAAGAGAACAATAGTTTTAAGAATGTCTTTTCAGTTCAGAAGCATAGAACATGTGCTGACTTTTTTGGCACTTATATGGAAATATTGGTAAACCCAAACATGCACTTGAGAGACTACTAGTTTTATAAGTGAGTTATTTCTGTAAAATTTCTAGCACTTCCATCCCACTGATGATATTGAATGCCACTGTACAAAATAAAGGCTGCTACACTGGGTAAACCACATCTGATAACAGGTGGTTTCCTTTTTTGTTAAGCTTGCTACTTCAGCTAATGTAATTTCAGTAATCTAACGGCCACTGGTTACTATTGCTTTAGAGTGTGGCCAGGGCCGGTGTTAGCATTTTGGGGGCCCCCAGCAAATGTCAAGTTGGGGGCCCCCTAGGCACTTCCAGTATAAGTATCATCCTAACAATGCCATCCATCCTAAGCAACCCTTTATTTCATGCTGCAAACTTTTAGGAGTAGTATCCACAGACAGACCTGCAGCTACAAGCTTTTACATTACAACAGGCCTATGTATCACACTATCACTATGTTGAGCTGTCTAACAAAGAGGCAGTTAAAGTTACTGGCACTTAGCTGCAACAGTGATACATTGCAACAAGTCTATGTACAGGCCTGGACTTAAAGTGAAATGATTACTGGACCTACATTTCAACCCCCCCCCCCCACACACACACACCCTTCAGTCCTCACCTCCGAGTCCTTCTCCTTTTGTGCTTCCCCCATACCATTCACATTACTTTTTCTTCCTTTTCTCACATTTTGCCGTACTCTAAGCTTTTTCAAGAAGCCATAACTTTCTATATGCTCTGAAGTGCATTTTACACAACCTTTTCATCCAATAATAGCTTGAACAGAAATTATGATTAAGGAAAAAATTCACTGTTGTGGTTCAGCTTTAGTTTTCCTTGCATCCTTCAACACACCTTTCCTGAACAAGACAGCCCAGTAATAACCATTTAGGAAATAACTCAAATCAGGGCCCAAGAAGCCACAGGTTTACAGATGGTCTGGGATGCATTTTAGAGCATTTTCTCAACATTTTACTCTAATGGTTGCCTAAATAAAAATTATAAAGAAAAAAAGAATGTCAGTCTTATTTTTTTCTTTCAAGGCATAATTTGTGCCCAAGGCTTAATTTTCAAAGCTGACAAAATTGTAGCTTAGAGTAAACTAACAAGCCAGTAGTTGTGAGAATATTTAAGTCTTCTCTGGAAATACTGCTTACCTCCCTAACCCTCTAAAAAAGACAAGTCACTGCCTATGCATCCCTCTGGTGTTAGACTGGGATGAAAGCAGAGATTTAAATTGCCTTTGTCATATATTTCAAGTGACTGATGATATACATATACATAGCATGTTCTTCACCCCAGCTGTCAAAGGTAGCCACATGTATATGTGCCTAGTACGTGATTGTGAGAATGATTTCAGTAATATTCAAATTTGTTGCTCCTAGACAGTACACCTCTCACACAGGCTATAGTAACCTTCTTTGTACACCTCTGAGGTCTGTGAGAAACACTGCCCTCAGCTCAAACACAAGCTATAATGACTTCATGTACGCACCTCTAAGGTTTGACTGTGATGAAAATCAAAGATGTAATATCCACACAATCTCCAGCCCCTCATAACCCGGAGCAGCTTTATGTACACACACACACATTTCAACAGGGCTGGTTTTAGAATGGGTGTGGTTGTAAACAGAGGCTATTATTAGCTTTATCCTAAAAGGGTCATATCTCAGCAACATTCAGGTTAAACAGCGTATTCAGAAAATTGACACATTTTTCTCCAACAAGCAACAGCTTTGGTGGGGGCCCCCATAGAGGCAAGGATGATAAAGGGAGTCCCCATTATCCATTTAGACAGTCTGGTGAGTGGAGGCAACCAAACTCCAAGAATATCTAAGTGTCGGAATGTTCTGTGATATATGTTATGTCTTACTTTTGAAATATAATTACTTGTTAGGTGCATTTTTTACTGATGCACAAGAATAATGTCTGTGTCCTGGCATTATTGGGTGCATGCACAGATAAAAATCAGTGATGTTTTTTACACACACACACACACACACACACACACACACACACACACACACACACACACACACACACTAACATGCATAAGCCACAGCAGTACTAGTTATGTACTTATTTCAGCAAACAGCAATGCCTTGTGCAACATTGGTACTGCCACACCAGATTAGTCACTGCTGTTTAGCAGTCATCAAACAGCAGAAGCAGTAAGATTTATTTCATCGAGGAGTAATGCATACTTGTCACTGTCCCTTCTTTCACAGACCTTCCCTGATTTTGTTCATACTTTTGCTTTATCCTTCGTAAAAAGTCTGATTTGCTGGTAAATCATTTAGGATTACAGTCAATCAATCCAGACATCTGAGTTTTATATTTATTGTCCAAAAATAGATGTTGATGCAAAATATGTTATTCTAGTAACTTTTTAAGTGAATTAGAGAAATATTTAAACATATTTATGATTCTGAGCATTTATTCTATTATTTTTGGGAATTATACTGAATTCTTAAGTAAAGAAATTGAGTTATAGTATCTGGTGTTCTGGTATTAGTTATAAAACTACCTGAAAGAGAAACTATCCCTGATGATCGGAAGCATTAGCTCTTCTTAAAATCCAAAGTTTGCACTGAGGTAAGTCACTCTGGGCTGCTGATCCCTCTAATGCTTATATTGTTCATGTTCATTATCATCTTCATCCTAACAGGGTCATATCACAGCCCTGTTCATGTTAAAGAGCATAATTAGGAAATTAATGCATTTTTCATTCCTCATTTTTCCCCAGTCAGCAGCAGCTTTTGTGGGGCCCCCACACAGACAAAGATGATTAAGGGGGCCCCCTGCAGCCATGGTTTTGCAGGGACTAAAAGCTGGCTATGTAGTTAGTTTTAGTGGAGAAAATGTCCGAAAGCAGGGTTTAACTAAGCCAGGAGCACTATGTCTGTAGTAAAATATTTAATGGCATTCTGATGCCTGTTACTTGACAAAACACCATTACTACAACCAGAAATATCTTTGAATTTTAAAGGAGATATAAATAAGAGTTATTACCCTCATAGTTTAAGTATGCAAGACTGCTGCACTAACTTTTGTTGGTTTTACAGATGTGACAAAATATCAGGATAAGATAACTTGCTGTGGTTGGGGGCCCCCAGGGAACAGGGGGCCCCCAGCGACCACAGGGTTCGCTGGTGCCTAAAACCGGCTATGAGTGTGGCAGCAGTAAGCAACTCATGAGGAAAAAGAGGAGGCAAAAATCCCTGCGTCTAGATAATCCCACTTCCTTACTAAACTGAGAAACGTAAGCTTATCTCATGTTCTCTAGTGAGAAATTGTGACTGGTCTGCTTAAAGTGGCTGTTAATGATTATTTTGTGGCTTGCATAATAAATGGCTTGAAAAGTCGAGCTTAAATGGAGTATGTGTTTCCAAATTAGCACTGCAAGTCTGTAAATAAAATAAGAATGTTTAATGCACCAAATTAGTGGTGCATCATCTCTAACAATCTGCAGACTTTTTAGCTTCACGACTGGCTCAAAGGCTGTCAGAGACAGATGAATTTGCAGCATTACTTTGAAGTTATATATTGCTTTACTTCAGCTAGGTGTCACACTCCCTGTACTTTCAGTCATTAGGTGTGATCTTGCCTAGCCACAATCTGATGAATCCATGGCAAGTTTCTGGAAGAGGCCTGCAAGCAAGAAGGAAAGGATATAACAGGATTTATTGAGTCCAAACAGACTTACAATTTTGTTAAACTTTTGATATTAAAAAAGTTAGCTTACTGGCTCTGTGTGAATTGGATACAAGTCCCCAACACTCCCACTACAAGATATCACACCCCTCAGAAAAAGTTTATGAATTTCAATGAAACCTACATATCCTGAAGAGATGGCCTTAGTTGACTGAAATCTGCTGCTGCTATCACAGAAAGTCTTACAAAAAAAAAGAAAAAAAAGAAAACAGAAATATGGCAATATTTTAATCCAAAGTATTGGAGCTCTAATGCCACATGTTCCAGAGATACAAAGTATTTCCTTTATGATAATCTGGCATTGCTGACCATGAGTGCAGATGAGGACATACAACCCGCAGCCTTTAAAACACTCTTGCAGTTGGCAGTTTCTGTTGTAAGGCATGATGAAAAATGTCATTCATCATCTGTACCCTGTTCTGCAATAGGGAGACACTGGATACCTTGATATATACAATTGCTTGCTTTTTGATTAAAAGTGGTAGAGGTCTGATTTCTGAAAAATGAGTGTCATATTCAAACTTTAGAACACTAAAACTCTTTTGAAGTGCCATGAAAATCCTATGAAGGAAGCTGCCTTGAGCACTTAACAGTAGATCTGCACTGCCATCAGTCTCATGTGAGTAAAGACTGTTGCTAGGCAACTTTAGGGTACTCTGGGTATAAGTACAGCTCAAACAACAAAGAAATGAACTTGCAATGAGTATTTGTTACCCGAAGCTTGAGAAACTACCTCTGTTCCTTGCAGATGGGAGTATATACATAGCATACTGTATGTCCAAAGCTACCACAAAACAATCCTGAAATTAGAGAAACTGGAGTGTCAGATGTTTCAGTATGTCTAACTGCTCTGTTTTTTATAAATTTGTCAGGTTAGAAATCTCTAAGATAGACCCCATCTGGCCTTTTTTTCTGAAAGAAAATCAGAATGTTTGTGAGAATTTACCTCCAAAATTAGACAAGGCAGCATAGTGCCATATCAACGTGTTAAAGTTCTTTCATGGTTAGAAAGACCTAGAACATTAACAGTGAAACTGTCTTTACAAGACAACTCGTGTTCTCAGAGATACATAGGACAATGATTTCTCTCTAGTGCGCCCTCCCTTTAATACTGCTTTAGGTGAAACAGCCTTCTCTAGACTGTGGCCTGCTACCTGGAACCGCATGACTTCTTGTTGTTGTGTCTTTCGGCTTTTCCCGGTTAGGGATCACCACAGCGGAA
The DNA here is from genome assembly GCF_019279795.1 of Protopterus annectens. Lineage (NCBI taxonomy): Eukaryota > Metazoa > Chordata > Ceratodontiformes > Protopteridae > Protopterus > Protopterus annectens. Next base: position 667,968,280 of record NC_056732.1, read on the forward strand.
CTCCGGTCCACTAATGATTGGCAGTAGATTTTTACGTGCTGGCTTGCCGGGCCTAATGCACAACCTTCAACGACGGAACACACATTCACGCATGTCGCCACACAGAAGACGCTCTAAATGAGAACCGAACGGGCAACGTCTAACTGTGAGGCGACAACACTACCGCAGCACCACCACCGCAGTTGGGACCACATGACTACCAATATCAAAAATCTAGAGACCATTAAAAGCTTCAAAGATGCACTTAAGAGCATGTCTTTCCTGAATCTACCTGCAACTGCTACCATCCCATAAAATAAATAATCAAATACATTTAAAAAATCATTTCTCAGTCTCTTAATATGCCATCTTATGTGAATATACTTCACCTGCACGTAGGAGTTTAAATATTATATGTATGAGTTCACTGTATTTTATATATATCTTGGTTTGCAATTTGTATATTTTTTTCCTCATTGCACTCTGACTGGATCTTTTAAACTTACCCTATCTGCATTCCATCTCTCCATTATTTTTTGATTATTTTATGTATTAATTTTGTAAATAATATTGTTGATTGAAAGACCATGGTGTGTTTTCTGCTCTATGAGCTCAGGTTCTAAGTGAAAAGAGTCAATACACCAGTCTGCTTACTCAGTGAACAAATAGAAAATAAATACATAAACAAGTAAATAAATAAATAAATACACGTTCGAGTTCAGGAGTGAATATTTTCTTTCCTTGCCCTGACAGAGCAAAGGAGCAAAAGAATGGCTTGGACGTTTAGCAACTGCTGAAGGAGAAGCAATGCCAAGTCCATTTGATCTCTTTGCCTAAAAGGGATAGGTGATGATCTGTGTAGTGTGCCATCTAGGGCTAAAGGGGTGGGGCAACATGAAATTAATGACAGACCAAGTTGCCACTGGCAATCATTAAATGATCTGTCTTGCTAAAGTTGCCTCTGCAGCTGGGATTGCTGGTATTCTACTTTCCAGATTTGCTCCTTCTTTTGATACAACTTTTTTTCAATGTTACTGCTCTTGCCTAGTGTGCTTCCTATAAAGGAGGGGCTTGGATGAGTGGTTTCCAGAATATGTGGGAAACAAAAGAATGGGGCATCCATATCACATTCTCATTTTTCTTATCCTTCTGTTGTAGTCGTTAAGGACTTTCTGAGAAACATGCTCAAATATAAGAAAAATGTACTGAGTAGTGCATCTAATAAACGTTTTTGATAATATTTGAAAAAAACTGTGTCTGGAGCCAAGCATGCCTCCTAATTACCATCTTTTAAGCAGCAGCTCTAAAGCTGGTATTCACTATGTCAAAACAACTGATTATGTGGGTTCCCATTTTTGCAACCAGTTTTGTCAGTTCTGAAATCTTTTCCTTTAAGGAAATAAGATTACCTTCCTGACAATACTTCTTTTCCTTTGTGATCGTTAAAACTGTGATCTCAAAAGTTCAAAACCACTAGAATATGGACAGCATACAAAGTGTAAAAGCTACAGAAAAAAAGTGTTTTTTGCAGGAGGTCAAGCCCCCTGCAACCTCCAGACTCACACTACTTATATATACCAACTCACAGTTCGAATCATCTTGGGGAAAGGAGAAACTCCCAGAACACTGCAACCTTGATGCTTAGTGAAAAGAGCTGTCACTAACACACTGATGGTAGTTTATCTGGGAGTCCATCATTAGTCTGTTGAACATAAGCCTGGCTCCCTTGTAGATCCTTTGTTTGATAATCTCATTTTGGTTCAGCACAATGGGGTCCAGGAAATTGATGGAACAATGCCCATACAGGCAAAAGTGTACATCTTATTGGCTACTCTAACAAGAACCCTACCTTCTTTATAATCTGGTGAAGTCTGAGAGATGGAGACCTTTTCTATGTAGCTAGATATCTAACCAAAACCAAAAATGTCTAGTAAGCAAATGGATTCACTAAAGTTTTATTCATCACTTCTAAAAACCAAAGTGTATGAAAGAGACAAACTGTTAACCAGAGAGGTAAATTACTTCAGGTGACAAAAAAAAAAAAAAAAAAATAGTTGTGCAATCTCATTTATAGCCAGGCCTTCTGCTAGTAACCATGGTGCAAGACTGTAGATATGTGTCCCACCACTGACACTCAACTGTTGAAAAAGCTCGGACAGAGAATCCGACATCCGCATTTTGCAATATCCTAGGTATATTTGGATTCCTGCTTGCAGCAATTATACTTAGGATGAACATCGAGAGTGGCTTTTTAAATAGTATGAGACCTAGTTTAAATGAACCTAAAAATGACATAAAAAGAAAAACAGACATTTAAAACGACTACAACAAAACAATATTGTGAACACTGTTTCAGAAATGAGTGGTGCCTTTACAAAGCCTCCAGTACAATTACCAATAGGCAACATAATTCACAGTTACCTGGGACATGATGTGGTCATACATATTGACAAAAAAGTTAAACAAAAACTGACTAACTGGCTGTTGTTCCGTAGGCACCAATCAAATATATCTGCATTCCACTTGCGGGACAATCCATGTTTTAAATTACTCCAATAATAAAAGATCGCAGTTCACTTCAGGCCTGACATTTCTGAACATAACCAAATATCTTTGTGGTTACAATAACCATTTCTTATGCTTCAGTTTCACAGATTTAAACTGCCTATGAGGCCTACATATGTCAAATGTGGATACAGGTCATTGGTCAAAAAGGACAGTTTCGACTCCAGATATGCAGGAAGCCAAGTGTCTGCATGTTCCAGGAAAACCTGAAAGTTAACATCTGCTAAATGGAAACACAAAACAACAATTTCCGCATGAACACCAAACACAGGAAGTAATCTGAAACGGTTTACATGTAATAAAACCCAACTACTTAGTAAACAGCACACAATCCAGTACATAATTTATCATCAGCAGCAAACTTGGCAGCACGCAAAGTTACCGGTCTGGGACATATTATAAATACATAGCAGAACTCATCAGGGTTACATCGGGGATGGCAAAATTAAACCATCTTTTATATTTCAGCAGAATCATCTGTATTTGTGTACATTCTGCGTCTGCATTTGTGTACATTGCTGTATTTCGTTACAATGTGAAAAGAAAATGAATGAAAACAACTAAGCTACCGAGCAGGACTCCAGAAAGGGAAACTCCCTTTCAGATACTAGTCATATTCCCATCCTCCGCCAAAAATCAGACAAATGAAGGGGGTGGATTATTACTTGGAAGTTCTCTGTGCTCAATCCCCCGCTCGAGATCCCACAGCAGCGAGTAAATGCATTCCAGTAACCTGGTCTCGAGCTAGAAATCCGAGTCTCGCTCCTGAGAGAATCAATGCCCTGTGACCCCTGTCCCCGGAGAAACTCTTATAACGGGACTGTTTACGCGCTCCAATGCTAATTTTGGCTAGGATCAAGTGTAGCACCAATGCTAATTTCACTGCAGATGTGTAAAACGTAACACAGTTTTCAACTATACTATTCAGTTTTAACGGCTACGTGTACACCGGAGAGAAAAACTAGAAACGATATCTAAGATATATTTTTAAGGTATTATGAATGCTGTGTTTTAGGGTCCCCTCTCATGTTCTGCTTTAAATGTATTTTAACTCGGCCACACCTAAATCTGATTTTCTGTGGAACAAACTTACCGGGAGTTGGGCACTTCAGACTCCGAGACCAGTTTTGTACAGCAAATCATCCGAAGTCCACATTTCAGGAGCGAATGCCAGACTGTTCCCACACTCTTCTCGGGAACTTCACAGCGCGGTATGCATTTGCAGTAATATCCAAAAACAGTCTTGAGAGGTTAGAAGTTAATGAGATGACAGAGAAGCACAAAAGTTTTGATTTTTGTCCATAAGGGGAGTATGTGGTACAATTGCGGTTTGCAAGGAATGGAAATGGGATGTGAAGAGGAAGGAAAGCCTACCATGTGAGCGAAAAGGGGGCTGCTACAATAGACAGGACTGGGTTGTCAGCAGAGTTTCAGGAAATCCACAAATACTAGGACAGGAAATATGAGCTAGGATAAATGTGCTGCCCTGATAGTTGCTTATTCCTTAAGCGGCAAGCCAACTTTTCAATTAATATACTGAGAGTATAGCAGTACTACTGTCTGGTAAGGTTAGGCATGTAGCTCGTGAACTTGATTCTTGAAAGCTTTTTGTAAGTTGCATGTAATTGTATATGAGCATGTTGCAAAATTAGCCAAAAGCTTGTCCTTGACTTAAATATGCAAACTGCTTTTTTTTCAGATTTTGTGTTCTTGCTGAGCATTTTGTTCTATGTCTTGTGCAGTAATTTTTTGACAGTGTATTGCTGGGTGGCTAATAGTTCAGCAAGCAGTGATATGTTAAAATGCTATATTTCACAAACCATGGGCAGCAAAATGGGTAGCTGAGTCCCAACTTCAGAATGACCTGGCGCAGTGTGAGTGCAAGGCCCTGCAATCAGCACATTCGAACAAAGACAGAGAAAGAGACAGAGAGGGAGCAACATTTGCATGTCTATTAGGTGGCCATGTAGTAGCAATACACTATAGCAGTAGATGACAAGAGCTAAACAGAAAAATCCTACCAACAAATTGACAGGACATGTGGTAGCAACATTATGATTGCATCTGGATGTAAAGTAACAGAATGTAGATGCTGCAACTTTTGCCAAAGAAAATAATGTATACTTTTTATACTGGCAATGCTACCACTAAGTATGCGAGAAACACTGCACACATAGTAATGCATTCATACATAGCCTACATCTATCTTTAGTACTGTTATAATAGATCTTTGTCAGTGGCATTGAAAGTTCACAGCACTCGTCACTGCCTCAACAGATAAGCTTTATGTGAGAAAGTAAATATGTGCTCTGAAAAATGTCCTGCAAATGTGGTTCATTAGGTTTGCAAGGTGTGCTTTAATTTCCTATGGTGTTCAGATGCGTAATCCAAGTGTAAGGTACAGCTCCTAGGCAGGCAGGTAATTAGTCAGCGTTGCAACTGCAGGACAACACATATGTAAAGGCATCATTTTGACTTTTATATGCCTGTAGTAGACACAGGATGTGTGGGATCCCTAGATGTACCTAAAGGCACTATTCAGAAGTGAACAGGGTAGTGGTGGACAGTGCAGCATATTCATACTTGTCCTTATATATAATGTTCTGCTTCAGTTTCAATGGGAGTCAGTAGACTACTATTACTGACCATCAGTGCCAATGTCAATGGTTTTTCAGGGTTCAGGTCTTTCTGTTCTTTGCTGGCTGGGCAGCCAGTGCATTCAAGATGGAGTAAATATGGGTAGGAGGGTCTGCACCACTGCTAGACTTTCGTGCCAAACACTACTGACAAAAGGGTAGATGCCAACTTCACTTGGAGGATTGGTAGAGAAGTAGGAGGGATTACAGGAAAGCAAGAAGTTGCTATATTTATGAGGTATGAGACATAGCAATAATGGACCATGGCTGTTTTAGACTTGCTGTATCATTCTGGAGGGAATTAGTGGTTCAACATAAACCAAATATGGTACACTGTGTGTGTGTGTGTGTGTGTGTGTGTGTGTGTGTGTGTGTGTATATATATATATATATATATATATATATATATATATATATATATATATATGTCTTTTTTGAGAAGGTCTCCAAAGCAATGGAAGAGAGTAAAACAGTGCATGCTGCCTAGCTTGACCTGGCCAAAGCATTTGACACAATACCCCACATGAGCATTGTAAACAAACTCTCAAAATTAGGTACAAACCCCTTTGTCACCTGCTGGATAGTTAGCTGGCTCAGAGATAAGACCCAAGAAGTCTGGATGGGGAAATCTACCTCCATAAAAAGGCCAGTCACTAGAGCAGTCCCTCAAGGCTCAGTGCAAGGATTGCTCCTTTTTGGCATATATGTCTCTGAAGTTAAGGCCAACATCGAGGGCCACTGGCTGACCAAGTTTGCAGACAGCTGTATACCAGTACAGTTAGAGAATCCTCCAAAGACACAAATACCCTCCAAGAAGGTCTGAGACAGACAAATATCAGGTGCCAGAGCTACTGGCTAAAACGTGATGCCAAGAAATGCATAATAGTGTCCTTTGGGAAGGCAGCTACCCGTGAAAACTATCACATTTATAATATACCCTAAGAGTAGACTCAGTAGTCAGGGATTTGGGAATATAACCTGGCCTTTGACAATCATGTGTCTACTGTAGTAAGGAAATCATTATATGTTGTGCAACTTATATGTAAGGGTATAGAATCTAAGTTGAAGGATGTCATTGTTTCCTCTGTCCTCAGCCCTCATCAGACCAGTCATTGAGTACAATGCCCCTTTCAGCATGTATCTGATCAAGCATATGCAACAACTGGAGTGACCACGGAGATGCTTCACAAAAAAAAAAAAAAAAAAAAAATTACAGGGCACAAACATGTCATATGTGGACTACCTCAAAGCCTTATCCTTGTACTCAGTCCCCTACAAACTGCTGAGAGGCAATCTATTCCTGTCTTACAAAGCATCCTCTGATTCCAGTCTGATGGACCTGTTGTACATTTACAAAACAAACAGCATCATAATTGCCCAATCTATGGACCTGAACCTTGTCTGAAACCTAAATAGGACATGTTGGAGACACAGGTATATATCTCAGAAACTAACCCTTCTATAGAACAGGCTTTCCATCCATGTGAAGCAGAGTACTTCTTTAATGCAATTCAAGTATAGCTTAGACTAGTGGATGGGGAATCTGAAATTTACCCCTGGTGTGGCATCTACATCTCTTTTAGACAGAGGCAAATGGTAAATTCTTGACCACCCATGTCCAAGCCTACATATACCATTTAAAATAATCCTAGGGTATCAAAACTTGTCAGATACATATGGGAAGCATGGCTACATTTAAAAAAGCCTCCTGGGGTCATTAGCCTATTAATCACATATGACCCTATCCAGTAAATACATCTTTAAAACTTTTTGCATCCCCCCATACCCCCTTACTTAACTATACTAACTCCAGAGTTGCACAACTGCAGAGAAAAGAAAACTCCTCATACAATGTATCACTGCACAACATAACATGGGGATTAGCAAGGTACAAATATTGATCACCTCTGATTTGCATTATAATTTCTGTGATCAAAAACTACACCAGAAGGGAATTTTAGCCTTACACACTTTTCTATCAAATATGATTGAGTCATTTGTGTCTTTGATGAAATGTGTTTTAGATCATGTGACCCTTTTTTATAGATGAAATATGTTGTAGATCAAATGTTATGTGCCCATATATATCTATATCTATATTTATATATCTATATCTAAATCTATATGTCTATGTCTATATTTATATATAAACGAACACCAAGAGACCAGCACTCTAAATTCATAAGATTTATTCACTTCACAATGATGAGCTCTACCCCACAACTGACTAGGGAACCTGGGTCTATGTGTGTCCCCTCATGCTGTCAAATGTTGAATCCTCCTAGAATCTAAACCAATTATTGAAGCCAGTCATCTTTTTTTTCATACTGTGGCATCATCCGTGGTGAAGGTAGAATGCCACTCAATGCAAAGCAAATACTTCCCTAAGACAGATACTCAGACAGATCGACAATGTCTCTCTTTATATAGTACAGGGAAGTACATCTCAGGTAATGAACTCCCACATGGACTATGATAGACTCATACTGGTACATGTGTTGTAATGAACTTGAGTGCGTGACTCATTTTGGTGATCTTGGCCTCAGATAATAGGCAACTAATGGTTATCTTCTCCTTGTTAAGTCTGGTGAGTGGGACATCTGTGTGTCATATGATGGAATCCCCCATGACAAAAAGTCCTGGGTAATGGGTTGGCTTGCATTATGGGCTTTGCACTGTGGGTGTAGATGTGTGTGTGGTGTTTGGTGTTGTTTCTGGTGTGTACTTTAGAGTTTGCTGAGGATAAGCATTTCCATTTAAAGGCTTAGGAGGTCTTTGAGGTATGCCTCAACATAGGTTGATCTATGTGTGATGGATGTAGTGTTTTGTGTTCTTGACAACCTTGTTTGTATACAATTGTATATGCGCACATCTCGCATACTGTGCCTGTTTTTTTTCTTAAGATTAAATGGTTGTCTGTGAACATGAGACAATTGTTACATTGTCTCAGTATGTTCATATCTGCCAAGCTGGCTATGGAGACATTTGGAGATTGCATATCCATGTTGTCCGGACCTGTATTTTGGTCGGCTACTATAGGTTGTGGACTGGGTTATACAGAAGTCTCTTTGGTTGGTCTCAGGGGTTTGGCACTAGACTAGGTTATGTTGTGCTAAGATTTGATAGTAGTGCTGTTTAATGTGCAAACTAGCTGCTCTAAGCTTGTCTCTGCACAATGTCTTTGTTTTAGCCACACTAAGTTACAGGTGTCAGTTCTAAGGGACATTTTAAAGATAAAATTTACTTTCTGGGTGTTTGTGTCTGCACAGGGAACTGCTAACCTTTTGATGTAATAACATCAAGAAAGATTGCTTGCGAGTGTAATGCTACAACAAAACCTAAACTACCTTAACAAAGCAATTTCAAGTATTATGGACCTTTTGAATGATTTCAAGGCAAAATAAACAAATAAAGCAAAAAAATAAAGCAGTAACACTCTAAACAGTTAACTGAAGTGAAAAAATAAATGAATAAATACATATTTTGTATACCAAGAATGGAGCAGGATTATCTCAGGACCCCTTCAGAGTGTGACTAAGGTGCCATGGAGATGAGAACTCCTGAAAAATGAGCAGGAGGCAATTTGTTGTAAGGGATGTTTATTCAAGTGCACTACTGTTTTGCTGGGTGGGCACTTAGTATTACGGATATATGGAAAACAATGAGTGGGGAAAGTACTTAAATACGTTGCACAACAGACAGTAGCAATAAGAAAGGAGTGGGAGGGACTTTGGAAGTCAGATTACCACGAGTGGCAGAAGCCATAGGCACAAACCAGAGTTTCCCATACAGCTGCCATAGATCACCACACACTCTCCAAATTAGTAAATATAGTAATATCAGAACTGCATAATAGTGTGGGAAACTGGGTATTACCTTAAATGCATTGTCACATGACTCAGTATTTGTTTATTTTTATTTATTTAACATTTGTTTACCAGAAAAGTGTAACAGTTATGATTAGCACACCCCATTTCAGCCGAAGCCAAGGGAGGAAAGCTCCACAGTTAGATTATAAATTACAGAGATTGCAAACAGTTTGGAACAGATTTGGGAATATTATAACATACATATATTAAGCACAGGGCTAAAACATTATTAGAAAATCTATGAAAAATCTTAACATTTAAGAATAACTGATAATATGACACAAAGGTAACAGGAGACATAACATTTAAAGGGAGGAGAAAGAAGAATGTCTAAGACAGATAGGGAGGTAGGAAGGTTTATGGAAGAAAGGAGGATTTGTGGGTTGTTTCTGGTTGTCTGAAATTGATGCTGCAGATGATTGTTACTGTTGAAGTGACACCATGACTCCCTGTGCGTAAATGGGAAAAAAGGGTTGTGGATGACTGGATGGATTGTTACAGTGACAGCTGAGAAGATCGAGGGAAAGAATTGTCTCAGTTAGTGAAATGGTAAGAGAAGGGAGGTAGTGGGAAAGGGGAAAAAGAGAAAGTGGATGTTAGTGCTACTCAGAGGTATGACATCAGCATAATCAGGAATTGAAAAGATGCTTTTTAAGTGTAATTTTGAAATTGTGAAGTTTAGGGATGAGCGTTATGTGGAGAGGGATAGTATTCCAGATTTTAGTAACACAGTTGGCATAGAGTGTACCACTAGCAGAGTTAGTAGATCTGGACATCTTGAGAAGAGCTAAATTACTAGATCTTAAAGGTTTGCTGGGAGACTATTAGTGGATTGTATCGGGGCAGATTTCAGGTTGGTTGACAAGAGAAGAGAAGAGAATGTGTAGTGATTAATTGAGAGCAGATAAGCTGGTTTGGAAGTTCTAACCATTTCATTTCTTTTACGGCAAGGCAGTGGAGGGAGTAAAACGGAAGTTTTGAGGCAAATTTAACTATTTTGTTATGACAAGTTTTAGGTTAAATTTTAAGTTTGAATTTAGATTAGTAAAGATGGGGATGCATATACCAATGATGGTATTAAATAAGTAGATTCTAAGTTTATTCTCGAGGTGTTATTAAGGTAGTGTTGTTTAGATCTATATAAGAGTCCTAGTTTTTGATGTTTTTATTTTATTACATGGTTTATATGATGGTCATAGTTTAATTTTCATCAGTAATGGCACCTAACAGTTTTGTTTGGAATGCAACTTCTAGTAGAATATTGTTATAAGATGTTATGGTAAAGGACTGATTTTGGTGCATAGCATTTTTCTTGGGGAAAAGTATAACTTTCATTTTGTTGGGGTTGAGAAGAAGTTGTGGGTTGGATAGCCAAGTTTTGATAGAAGAGGAGTCTTGTGTGATTTTTTGAAATAAAGAGAGGGTAGGAGCTGAGCAGATGAGGGTAGAATTGTCTGCATATTGAATGACTGAGGCATCTTTGGTGGCAGTGTAAAGCGGGTTAGTATATATGTTGAAGAAAAGTAGTACAAAACCATGTGGCACACCTATAGAGACAAGAAGTAAGGAAGAATATGACAGCATGTGATCTGTTGGAGATGTAATTATAAAACCATGATAGAGCGGACTGAGAGATTTTTAAGGAGGCAAGTTCTGTTAGTAGCTTTTGATAAGACACTGTATCAAATGCTTTTGAGAGAGCTAGAAAAGACAGAGGAAATGAGGTGACCCTTGTTTATTTCAGAATGGATTTTGTTTGTAAAGCTAAGACGGGCAGTTGTAGTACTATGTGTGGGACTTAAGCCATGTTGGGTGATTGAGAAGAGGTTATTAGTGGTTAGTTAGTTCATAAGTTCTGAGTGAATGCATTTCTCCACGACCTTAGCTAGTGGAGAGAGTATGGTAATTGGCCAATAGTAAGAAATGTCTGTAGATGACCCACCTTTCTGTAGTAGAATAATATATGAAGTTTGTCAGAGAGTAGGAGATTATACATTCAGTTATGGAGTTATTGATGAGTATCACTGTAGGATATGAAAGTAATTCTGCTGTAATTGTAAGATATTCTGCAGGGATGTTATCTGTAACTAAGGCAGAGGGTTTAAGATTTGGGTGTTACTATGTTATGGTGGAGATGGGAGTAAATTGAGAGGAAAAGGTGGTATTACGGTTATTTTGCTATTGCTGGGAGATAGTCATGTACAGCTGTTATTAAGTAGATTAAGGGTAGACTGGATAAAGTGAGAGTTGAACTTATTTGATATTAAGTCAGTGGAATTAGTATTATTATTAGGTACTGGGGTGATAGTCTAGCCAGATTTTAGTAGCTTGTTAATGAATTTCAACAAGAGTTTAGGGTTCTTATGGTGTCTATGCTGTAGGCTGAGATAGTAGGTTTGCTTGTCAGTTTTTATTTTGTCCTTTCTGAGGTGTCTGAGATGTCTGAATTTTTTATTGGCCGATTGGGCTTTATTTTATTTCCATAGCTTCCATGCCCTGTCTCTTTGTAACATGAGATATTTTGTTTCCTTTTTAAGCAAAAGCTTGCTTTTAATTCTTTTGATTCTGATAGGGGCATGCTGATCTAATATGTTCGGAAAAGTTGAACTAAATAACTTGACAGCATCATTTAGTGTTAGATATTTTAGGGAAGACCAGTCACAATATTTTACTGTTTCTATGCAAAAAGGATTCAAACACTATTAGCTATTTTGTTATTGCTGTTGGAATGTCTGAGGACAAAAGTGGGTATGTGGACACTCAGGGTATCAGGTAAAATTTCGGAGGTAGTAATATTATTGACTGCTTGTTAATAACCAGTGTAGGATTGATCCTCTACTGCTTTTGTATTGATTCTGGTTGTTAGTAACCAGTCTAGGATTGATCTTCTACTGTTTTTTTATTGATTCTCATTGGTGTATTAATGATGTGGGAGAAGTTGTAGAGGTTGATTGGGTTTGGTGTGTTTTATGGAGTTATAGGTGTCCCACTTAATATTAAGATCACTTAGTATGATTTTTTTTGGGAAATGTTAGTGTTAAACCAGCTCAAATAATCTCAGCAACTGCTGTTACCTGGTGGGATGTAGAGGGCTATGGTACAGATAGTTTTATGGTTGCTGATTGTAAGTCATGCTAATAGTAGTTCTACCTTGCTGAAGCTGGGAAAAATCTTTCCTCTCCTACAGTTTAACTCAATCTATAGGTTGCTTTTCTCCCTACAATATGGTTCCAGTATTTTGTAAGTACCAGAAACCTGCTTGTACTTTTTAAAACATTAATTTCCTTGCCTTAGAATTAAAGGAAGGAAACCCACCTACTTATTTTTAAGCGTAACGTCTTACACACATTGCAGAGGAATCTGTCTCTGCCTGCATGACATACCATAGACACAGGTGAATCTGTAGTTTACCCTGTCAGGTGCTGCTGTAAATCTAAGATGAGCAACTAATCCTGCTAATGTCAGGAGCACAGCAGCTGCTATAAAAAAAAAAAAAAACAAACAAAAAAAAACCAGAAAGCGGTGGAACTGTTGTCAATAGAGAGGAAGTGAACCTAACACTCCCTTTTCATAGCAATTAGATCAGTCAGGGGTTTAAAGGCAGTTGTCACCTCTTCTGACAGTTTTACATAAGCAGCATCACAGTATTGACATATATATTTTTTCTTTTAAAGTATCAGCACATTTACCAGTTTCAGTCCCCCCAACACACACACATACACACACACACACACACACACACACACACACACACACACACACACACACACACACACATACACACACACACACACGGGACAGAACTGCAGAAAGAGAGACAGGTGGCAACCCTCTCAACTAGATGCATTGATACTTTATATAAAAAGGTCTTTTATGCTTTTTTGCAACATCCTTCCAGAGGGTGATGCACATCTGGTACACATATCTATGGTAAGGGATTCCCAATGACTTTGAGTCAGTCCTTAGAGCAGTAGAGTGCATGAACATTTTCCATTCCACAAAAGAAGTGACCATTGATGACAACCATAATATACATCTGAATATACTTTAACATATGTTTGCTATGTGCCCTTGCATTAAAAACATTAAGAAAAGGAAATCAGAAACACTTTAACTGTATTGAAATGCACATGTTTGACTGTGTGTGTGTGTGTGTGTGTGTGTGTGTGTGTGTGTGTGTGTGTGTGTGTGCATGTGTGTGTGTGTGTGTGTGTGTGTGTGTGTGTGTGCACATGTATATAAGTATACAGTATATATATGTGTATATATATATATATATATATATATATATATATATATATATGTACACACACACATAACACATATGTATATATGTTCAGGGTTTTCATTTGTAGTCCAAGAGGAATTGACAGTCCCCTCCCCCCACAATACTGCAGAGCTGTTAAAACTGTTACTGCAGTGAGAGACCCTTGAAGAATGAATGTAGCTACTTTTCTGGCTGTAGCTGGATAACTTCTAAGTATAGTGTAAAACAACCTCTGAGCCAAACATAAATGAGGGTGATTAGAGACTGAAAAGAAGCAGTAATTTTACAGAAAGTAAACAAGATAACAGTGACTCACACAAATCCCTTTATATGACAATGTTATGGGAATTCACAGTTATTTTCTTATGTCTGGCATGAGTCATACAAAGCATTATAGAAAAGACAAAAAGGTTGAGGGAGAATGAGATCACATTGATACATCAAGCCCCATTGGTCACCATGTTGTGGAAAACAGGCTAAAATTACAAATAAAGCACTTAGAGTGATTTTGAGGTGTTAAAATAGGTCAGGAAACAAAGATAGAGTAAAAAAAAATTTTTAGTTCTAGGGTGGAGTTTTCTTTTAATAGTCTGAGATTTCTCTTTGTAATATCTAAAATATAATTTCCAAGAGGGATAGCAGAATGGCCTCATCCGGTCACCTAACTCTAAGTTCTCGCAGTATTCCCCTTTGAAGCTGAGACAGGAATTTAGCACAGATGGCTACAATACACATTTAAATGTTTATGGCAGTGTCTGAGGCCTCCCCTCTTTTTACTGCGCTAATGAACAAAGGCGTTTTCACAGTCCTAATGTCTCCGCCCCTTTAAAGCACTGCGGGTGTGTATTAATGGTTTAACAGCTCATTTACATTTCTCTTCTTTTTCTTAAAGCAAGCAAGCTGGTTAACTGTTGCTGTCCCAGTATCCTATTCTTTTCATTTCAGCAGGGAGCACTGTTGATATATTTTAACACATTAAACACAAGCAAAGCTCACAAATACACTTTCAGCACAAGCATCTGTACAAATCAGTTTGATATACAGATGACATACAGTTGTATTACATTTGTAACACAAGCACCTTGTATAAATCAGTTTGATATTCAAAAGACATATCATTCTTTACAAAACTCCAGCTGGCTATGCTGGCACTTGCCCATATCATCACACCTGGTTTTCTGAGATAGTACTTGGTATGAATTTAGTTAGCATATAGTGTGTATATAGCTATAACCTGTTAGTTGGGGTGTGAATGATTAGATTTATTAATAGAGAATTTCATACTATAAGGGTCTGCATCTATTTAGTATAATATTACATACTTCCAAAATACATTAGCAATTTAATTCTCTGCCATACAAAAAAAACATCATTACTGGCTCTTCAAAGGAAACACTTAACAAAAAAAAAATAGTAAAATTAAGGAAAAGTAGTGGAAACACTAAATCAGATACCACAAACATGTTGGCAATGCAGCAATAGCCACACAAATGTATAAATACAACAGAACAGTTCTTTAACCAAACAGTGAAAAAGAACAGTAACATTGAATAAAATAGCAGTTAAACTGTATAAATCACTAGGCAAGTATAAATGCAACAGAAACCAAACACTTTCCTGCTCTTTAGATTAGGAATCACTCAAAACACCAGCTTCAGTAATTCACAGCCTTCTGAAGTCTTTAAATTAAGACAGTGAGCAGGTTGACTTTAGCACTGTTTATCCCAGCAGAGAAAATGAAAGAACCAATAGAACATTAGCTAGGAATTCAGCTAATGCAGCCCATGTTCAGAATACAACAGCAATTTAATTTTCTATCACAGAACTCCTGCCAGAGATAAGCAGTGATTCATTCTTTTGTAATGTCCTGAGGTAAATATAAAAATCCTGTTATAGGTCTGCCCAAATTTATAAAATAACAGAGAGAATTAGAAGTAAAGTATAGAAAGGTAATAAGTGGAATATGTAAGATGGAGGTTGTAGTGGCTAACTTGAGACTATCTGTTAAAGTTTTGGCTTTGTAAAGTTTGTCTCATTTGATATTGGTATTAGTGAATTTCTTTATCCGGAGATCAAATTTTCAGAGGTCAGTGATAGTGCCTCCAAGGAGCTTAGTTGAATTTATCTCCTATGTGATGGTTGAATGAAGAGCTTTAATAGTTAGTTTGCATCTCTTAGTAACTAAGGCAGGTGTGGGGCATAGTTGGTCAATTCATTCAGAAGTTGGGGTTAAAATGATCCTGGAAAAGAAAAAGCGGGATTTAGTTTTGATGCATTGAGGTGTAGACCCTTAGATACTTGCTACGACTGTGGAGAGTGGAATAATATTTCAAGTTTGATATTAATGGACTTTGGTAAACTCGTGGCAATAGTGGAGTCATCAACATATTGGATTTGCTTGGAGTACCTAAAAAAGTGGTGAAACTATTCACATAAAGGGAGAATAGCAGCAGACTAAGTACTAAACTGTCAGGTACACCTATATTAACCCACAAGGAGCTGAAAATAGCATTAGCAATAACCTAGCTTGTCTTGTATTATTCAAGTGCTTTGAAAATAATCTCAGAGTACTGAAAGTGAAACTGTAACCTTTGAAGGCCTCCATTAACCTGGTATATGAACCTGTATCAAAAGCTTTAGAGAGATCAAGAAGGGTAGTGCTCTGATAAAAATGAAAAAGAAATGATCCGTTTTATCACCATGCCTTACCACCAAGTCAGTTAGGTGGAAACTATATGCATGGAAATTCCTACATAGATCTTTTCTAAACCCTCATAGATTAGAACTAATATATAAGAAACATATTGATTGCTCGAGATATTAAACGCATACAAAAGCAGATTGGGAACACGTTTTTTGTTATTCACTGAATAAATATTGGTTTGAAATTAATTATTTCTTTCAAACAATTTTTAATGATACTTTTCAGTTAACCAAGTGATTAGTTTTGTTTAATGTATCCATACCACAATGTGTCCCAAAAGTAAAATATCCTTTACTGTGGGCATTGCTTGCCATTGCACATAAAGCCATAACAACTTACTGGCAGAATAAAGCACCACCAACATTTCAAGATTTCAAGGAAATCACAGTCTTTGTGTCTCGAATGGAAGTAGCAACCATAAAGAAAAGAACTGAAAAGACAACATCATACATCATTTATTGGCAGAAAGTTGACAAAATATTGGACAAAACAAATTGATCTGATTAGTCAGCACAGCATCTTAATACAAATTGCATACTGTATATGGAAACGTGATGTTATAGATTGTATACTTAAGCAATTGTTTGTAGTTTCTTTTGTAAATAGTTGACTAGTTGATTATGCTATATTATTTTATGTTTCACTATTTATGGTTCAATCTATTTGAAGATATGGAAACAATTCTAATAAAAATTTCTTTGAGTAAAAAAAAGAAGGATAGTGCCAATACGTTTCTTGTGGTTAAGTTGCTGTTGTTTATACTCTACCAGATAAAATGTGAATAACTTAAAAAATACAAGATAACAAGTTACTTTGCATCTGAATGTTGTTCAGTATGAAAATATCTGTAAAATATGAGGTGTTGTAATGTATATTATTTATTTATTTATTTTGATTAGAGGAGGAATGAAAGAATAAATCCTTCCCATTTCTTGCTAAACAAATGGCAGAATTAAAACTACTGAATAGATAGATGCCCTCAGTTTCTTTTGTGGATCCCAACAGTGCCAGTAAATGCCATTTCCATGCCGTAAATGAGGAAGTGTGAATAACTCCAAAATAAAAAGAGACAAGTATTTGTCAAGGATGGGTGCTGATTTGTCCTTGTGCCTGTAGTAGAATGACGGGGAGTGGCACAGTGGAAACTTAATTTGTTGGAAACATAAAGCAGAAAAGACATACTATAAATAAAAAGTGATAGTATTGTACTCTGCATGTGGGTTTTATGAGTTTCACTGATCAAAGATCATGGCAACCCAGATTACCTGGAATCAATTGGTTACCTTAATAACGGAGGAGTAAGCCAAGGAGGATGGGCATGAGAAGCTAATGCCATCTCACCTATCTTTTGGGTGGGGCAGCAAGCATTGCTGCTGCACTGGTACCCATAACAGATGTTGAGCATCATTGCAAGATTTACATGTAGCATATCAGCTGAAATGTCACATGCTTACCAAACAGTGAAAACTGTATTAGGGATCACATATGTGCAGAGGTGAATACTTAGGGGTTGGTAGTGCAGCCATGTTATCAGCTGCTATGGGGGCTTGTGGGTTAGAGCATAAACACAAATGTCCCTGATGGCTACATTGGTGACATTCCCTTATCTGCAAACTCTTAGTTTCAGTACACATTTTGAGAAGAATGAATGAGCAGAAGATTCTCTTGTCTCTTGGAGGTAGGGAATCAGTTGGCAGAGAGGAGAAAAACATTAGTATTCAGTAGGCATATGGAAAAACGTTTTATTTCATGTTTTTGGTTCATTTGTAATGATGTGTCGCCTAGATGTATGAACCTGTTCAAAAACTGTTTATTTCAAGTTTAAGTTAAAATCAGAAATATCAAATGCATGCAAACTATATCAAAATCAAATAAAAAATTACATCAAAAGAAAAGATTGAGAAAAGAAAGTTTTGCACATGAACTGTCAATATACCACAAATACGGTGGTGTCTCATCAGGCTACATGCATGTGTAATTCTGTCTCATAGCTGCCTCTGTTTAAAATAAACTACAAACTGGTAGGTTGAGTTAAGATGAAATCCATATAACTCATAATAAAACAGATGGTTGTATATTTCATACTTAGAAGTATTGTGTGTTAATTTTATTTTACAACCCCAAGAACAGCAGAACAAAGTTTCTTTGTTCTTGATTAAAAATACTTTTATTTCAATGCTTTATTTGCTGTCTAGTATTTGTCTTGTTTCATTCACACAGTGAAATATTGTACTTCAAATACTAGTAAGAGCATCTCAATTAAATTTGCCATTTAACAAGTAAATACTTATAAGAAATGTTTACTGACATCACACACAAGTTGTTTTTATATTGCAGTCCTGTTGCATGCATGGAATAAAATACTTCTTAGTAGAGTGGCCAGAGGGAATCCCTGTACACAGCAGATTTACTCCACTTGACATTTGCACCAAAGTTAGTATGTTATTTGATAACTTTAGTAGGTGGACGGACCTTGCAAACATGTTTTAGAACAAAAACAAAGGTTGTATGCTTAAAACATTTAGAGTAGGTAGTCCAATAGCAAGCCTTTGGGAGATGAGAGGAGATCAAAGTTCTCAGAAGAAAGTTACATAAACAGGGAAGAACATCCATAGAGAGGCACCTGCAATGATATCATTTAAAGGATGAGCACTGAGCTTGGACTTAGGAGCTGGATCTGGTGATCCTGGGAAATGAGTCCTTCCATCCATCCATTCATCCATCCATCCACAACCCCTTTTCCCATTTTTTTGCATATGGAGTTAAAGTGTCACTTCAGCAGTGTCAATCTTCTAGAGCAATGTTCACACCACTGGGTGGCTTGCCCTGTCACAGTTGTTCTTTCATACAACACACTCACATGCACACTCAAACTTATGGCCAATGTAGAGTATCCAGTCCTCCTACTACATGTCTTTGGAATGTGGAAGTAAACTGGAGCACCTGGTGTAAACCCATGCAAACTCAGAGAGGACATGAGACTCTGCACAGAAGGTACCTCAGCCAAGAATTGAACTAGAGAACTTCTTTCTGTGAGGTGACAACAATATCCACTGTACCACTGAGCTGAGTACTGAACATATATTTGGGAGATAGGAAGGCTGGCCTTAAATAACAAACACTGAACGTGAATTTGGTAAGTGAGAGGGGTGAATCAGGACAATGAATATTAAACATGAATTCAGGAGATGGAAGGAGTGACTTGACAACAAACATTAAACATGAATTCAGGAGATGGGAGGGTAACTTTTACAACAGTAATTGACAGTTAATATGGAAAATGGGACATGGTGATCCTAGGTTGTTTGAAACATTTTTTTCAGAATACTCATGTGTCTACGTTATGACATCCTGTATGCCATTGATGTTTCATCTCACAAGTGTTGCATTTTCTGTGTATTTTTCATGTTTCCTATCAAGAATCAATGTCTAGGATGGGGCAAGCAAAGGCACTTTATTAGTTCATGTACTAAAGACTTGTGTACAACATTTTGCAAATCTGGTGTAAAACTTATGTTGAACATTAATACACAGTTATGAGGAAATGCTGTCAGATTAATTACAGCCTCACAAGTTTGACAATTAAGAGTTGGATAAAAGCTATACTTCACAAAACCCGATGTGCTACTGTATATATATCCATATATATATATATATATATATATATATATATATATATATATATTTATATATACATTTTAGTGATGTGATTCCACAGCTTATACATGTTTTCTCACATTTCCTGTCTGAAATCAGCTTTTGAGATGGAATTTTACAAAGGTAGTGCAGCCTTTCATGAGATAAGGACCAATACATGACATCTTGCATATCTGGTGTAAAGATGTTGAACTTTTGTAAGGTTGTTGGGAAATTTTCACTAGGCTAAATATGAATTCAGAACTTTAGAAGTTAGTAATATTTTGGGTCAAAAGTATCAGAATATTCATCTTATGGGCCTTTGTCATGAAGTCTGATGTCAATTTGCAATTCACTTTAAAAATTGATTGTACAGCCACTCTGCCAATTGACATTTTGTGTTTAAAACACCTTTTATGATAAAGTTATACAAGGATAGTATACTTGCTCATGAAGTGAAGTCCCACGGATGCATTTTGTTAATGTGGTATTGATGTTTTGTAAAGTTACATGGAAGTGTTGACAAGATTAAATGCAGACCCTTAATTGGCAATTAGTAATATTTTGGAATAATTACCTTATGGGTCTATGAAGATTGGAAGAAGAGGGGCGAAAGCTGCCAGCCTAGTCAAATAGAATTTGATACATAATTCTACCAATTATATAAATAAATGTAAAATACAGGCTTGTGTTTTTAAATGAAGGAAAACACTGTAAAATGTGAACTTCAAGATTGTTGCTACATTGCCATCTGCTGTAAGGAAAACCAAGCCAAGCATTTCAAATGTGTCTTTTGAAGCTGAAAAGATCTTATGAATCTCTTTGATGTTTACAAGTCGGCTCCAGTGAGTCTGGATGAAGGTTTCAGGCCCATTATTTTAAGGTTAAAGTTAAGGGCCAGAATTTACATGTGGAAGATGCTTTATTGCTCTGGTTTCTGCTAGAGTGTATATGTGAAATGCCTTTTATTGTTGTAGTCTCCTGAGCAGGTGTTAGCTTGCTAAATAATGCAGTTTGTAGCCTGGGAACTCCAAACCTAAGTGTCAAAATGATGTAATTTGGGAAGGTCACAGCAGAGCTGTTGGTTAGTGTTTAAAACTATTGTTCAGTGAGAGACTGGAAGCATTTTGATCTTGGACATCTACCCCAGCACTGCTTATGCTTTATGTATGTAAGTAGGATTATAGCACTGTGTTTTCTCTTAAGATTAGCTAAAGATTAGAAAGTTAGATTAAATGGTTTTCTTTGACATCAGACCTGTCCTACTGTATTAATTTAAGTTTCTGTGTGATCTCTGAACTCTTAGATATCTTTGTGGTGTAGTAGTATTGTCTTGTGTTTTAATTATTTATTATTAAATATTTTAAAAATCTTTACCTGTGGCTGGTTTGTGTAGAGAAGTAGGCTCTGGAGTACTTTGCATATTTATAGAGTTGATTGTAATAGGCCACTCTAAAATAAACCTTAGACTGAATAGTCACATTACCAATTGGATAATAATATTGCACAGCAATAATTGGACACCCTTTCAAGGGCCTTTGGGTATCTGATAAATTATTAAGCTGGTGGTGGTAGTAATTACTACCGTACAGTCTGGGTAAAGGGGCACAGCTGGAGAATCTGTGTCAGCCTTTTTCCAGGAGGGTCTGTGTGGTGTGTCAGCTACCTGGGCAAGGGCATGAAGCACTGGTTGGACAGAGAAGGCACTGGAGGTTAGCTTGCCAGTTAGGCTGAGATCTGGACCGTATAGCTGTGCCAGTGGGAAGTCTTATTGGGGACCTGGAGAGCAAGGGAGCAACCAGCCCCGGACTGTGATCTCTGTGTGCACTTAAGGGAAATTGTACTTTACTGTGTGTATTAGTTATCTTTCCTCTTCTAGGAGATGACCTCCCTGGTGTTAGTGGTGAGGACTGAGGCTCCTTGATTGCTTGGCCAGGGCATGGGTGTCACAGGGTCTGTGTCATGATATTGAAAATGTCATTGAACAATTCCATCTTTAAAGATGATTTTGCAGTAATAATAGTAACACTTTTATGAAGTGAGGACCCATAGATGGCTATAGGCTCAGAATATTAAAAAATGACAAAGTCATGGTCAGTTATTCAAAGTTCTATGAAAAAATCTGAGGAGTAAGAAGAGTCTCTGGTCCAGGGAAACATTGTGCTACAGTAAGCAGATAGTTGCAGTGTTTAGTTGTGAGTTTGCAAAGAAAAGGTAATGAGGATGTTTTGAAGATAATAGTAACAAACTGGGGAATGAGATGTGACTATTTGTGGAAATATCTTCTGTAATCGGTTGAGGTAATGTGACTATAAGATAGATGGTATACTATGATAAGTGAGCCGAAAGATTTAAGAAATGGTGCTTGCAAAAATGGAAAAGGGACTAATCTGTTATAAATATACCATGATAGAACCATTGCCCTCTGCTCACCTTCAGTAACCCCACTTATTCTTTGCCTTTAGTCTATTACTGCATTTGGTTTTGCCACAACTGCTGCATTAGAAAATGTCCTGAATTAGCTTCTCTGATTCCTTGACACCCACCTCCAGAAATGTATCTGCGCACCCTTCATAACAGAATTTCTCAAGTGTGAAAACTAGTGAACAACCAATACTTGTAAGAGAATACGATTTTGTGTTAACACATCACCTGGAAGTTAAGACAAATATTTATGCAATAGAACAAGTTCTCCTACACCCTCATGTGGGGGTTGAATTTATTACTCTCACTGCAGGATTGCTGCATCTCAAAGACAAAGCAAAATGTAGCAAAAATGCTTCAATCTCAAAGTAACAATAATGCTCTGTTGTGCAAGCCTACAAACATTGCTACAATATTACCAAGCAAACCTCAATTAGAAAAGTCTGAGCAATGCTCGAGCTAGTAAATCTTGATATATATGAAAAACATGATTATGTATTTTAGGCTTGCAGGATACAGTTTTCATTTCCTCTTTCTTACAACCTCTAAATAATCACACATTTAATGAGAACAGTGCAATATAAGAGACATATCAACAAAAACATTAGGCAGGATATTCCACAAAACAAATAGCTCAGGGATTAGACTTGTTAGGTTATATATCTAACTATTTTTTGTTGTTGTTGTTTTTGATAATGTCTAAGTCGTCTCACCTACTGAACTCTTTTCAGACAGATGCTAGGGGATAGAAATAGAGACTAACACATGAGAGCTATTCCATGTTGTACCTTTTCAAATGTCTTTCATCACTGTATGATAACCTCCAAATATCTCCTCTCGCAGTGACACCTAGTATTTATTGTAAGAAGTCAAAGTATGGCTTTATGGAGCCTGTTCTGTTTTCTGCTTTTGTGCAGGACTTGTCTTATAAGTTGCAGTTATCAGGTATCGTACCTTTATTAGTAGACCTTTTTCAAAAGAGTCCAAGACAACACACCATGAAAAAGCTGTTTAAAGCTTTACATTTCCTGAATACTACAGTGCTGCATGAGTATTTTTTTACACTTGTCATATGTACATAAGAATTTGGAAAGAGATTGCAAAATGGACAAGATTGAACATGTGTTATATCACTGCAATAGGCTTCCCACTTGTTAGGGTGGGTACATGTTTTTTTCAGGCTGGGGATTATACAGTCAATGACTTGACTTTAACCCTCAGGTGTTCCTATGGAATTATTTTTGTTCTACCTGGCATTAACGAACTATCCCTGGACATGCACATCCATGTACACACCGCACCATTTTATTAGAGGCATTGTGGCTCTAAGTAGGGGTTGAATGTGTTGTTTTCAGTAGCTGGGCCTTATATAAGAAAGTGATAGGAAGATTAATTCTGTAGGTTCTAAGACAATATTTTCTGTGTAAAGAAGTTGTGCAGATGTCCTGGCATCACTACTAAACAAGTAAAATGTTTGGTATTACAGATGAGAAGAGAACTGATTCAGACAAAATAGATTCAGGTAACTGCTGCTAAACAATAACTTCAAGCCAGGCTTTAGCTTATTCATCAAGGAAGACAGGGACTGCAGCTTCAGAGGAGGTAAAGCCGATTTACATGACATGTGGCACTGAGCACAAAGGTCTCAAACTGATGTCTGCAGAGCACTTTTATCCGAGTTATTGTGACCACAAATAAAAGGGCTATACTGATAAATATGACTGCAGTTAGTCACCTTCAGAAGGTGTGACACAGGCCACAATCGTTAGTGCTGGCTTACCTGTTAGTAATCTGACAGCATTATCCAAAATATCTCACTTCCGTTAGGGAGCTGACCCCGGTTGTGCTGCATCTTAGTAAGCAGGGCTGAGTTCTGAACCAGCTGTTGCAGAAGTGCAGACGGAGGCCAGAACTTAGAGGTCTGATGTTGAAAGTTACCAGTTGCATAAGTGCCATCTGCTAGCAAACTAAGTGTTATTTGCAACAAATGAGTGCAAGTCAATACAATACTAATGCATTACAGCACAAAAACTATTCAATATGCAGCAATCTACAAAAGTAGGGTAATTTATATACACATATCTTTATGCTCCTGTTTTACTCAACAAGTCACAAATTATGTATACTTGTTCTGGTTTTCATAAAAAGAGTTCTGTAGTCTTAACTAAACAGTATTACATAATTGGGCTGTAAAGTGAAACACACAAAAGTATCAATTATCTTTTCTCTCATTCAGGTTGAGCCAAGGAATTCACTTGTATCTTTGTTAGTTAAACATATGTGTATGTGTATGTTTGTGTGTGTGTTTTACAAGCTGCTAAATTTCTTGGAGAAAAATTCAGAGCTAATATATCCCATGCACGTACTACACCAGATTCCAGGATGATAACTGAGCATCTTTTAATCTTGAAATATTAAGCTTTATTGACATTTACAGGAGTGCAATGTCACAAACACCATGCACTTTCAGATCAAAGTACTAGTTTACATCAAATAAAGCAGAATGCATTTTTCCATATAGATATTTGCATCCCAGATATTCTGCTAGGTCCCATTCATGAACAAAAGGTATATTAATGTTACAGCACAGAGTTACCTTGTAGGAGATATGTTAAAAATGGAGTACTTGTATAATTGGAATGTACGTGCATCGGCAAGAGTTTGACTTAGCAGTAATTTAAGATCTGGTGTAGCAGGTATAAGTGGAAAGGGTTAATTCTAAAATAAAAATCAGAAAAATGCATAAGCAGAATGGTTTCAGAACTGGTTTGCTTAGAGACGGACAAGAAATAACAAAACATTCCAAAATGAATACAGACAGATAATACTAAATGCTGCAAGGATCCAAAATTGGTTTCCCCTAGAGGGAGAGGAAAAGCATTGCAGAAGCAAAGGACTGAAGTTACAGTATAAGCTGAATACAAACAGGTGACACTAAGTTCTACGAGGGTCGTAAGGAAATTACAGCATGATAAAGGATATACAGTAGAAAAGATGGGATATAAAATAATGATATCTACATATACAGCATATAAAGTATAATAATATAGATTCTTAAGTGTGCAGAGGGATCTGCCATACAAAAATTAGTTTGTGTCATAATTCTGATTATTGTCAAATCCAGAACTGTTTATTGAGCTCAGTGTTATGTGTATGCTTATCTACTTTATAAATGTTATTTTGGTCCTGACTCTAGTATGCCCCCTAGATTTTAGACACAATTTCAGGAGATGAATTGTATCTAAGTAGAAGCAGGTAAGATATGCAAGGCTTAAAGAACCATTGTTAGGTCCATCTACACTCATGTTAAGCATTAGAAATCATAAAGAGGACTGGTCTCTCATGGTAACAATCACTGAATTTCAACCCTGTTCCAAGCCAAGTGCCATGTTATCATCAGCATGTCAGCATGTACTGCAAGCATGTGGCTAGATATTAGCAGATCTAATGATCTTATTTGCTGCAATGCCATGTTGTGGTGATGTTATTTCTCATACCAGAAACATGTGCATGACTTCTTTTATCATAGGAAAGGTGGTAGACCTACAGCTAAAGCACGTTTGAAAGCATGAAATCTAGATAGCAGTGATAAAGTAAAAAGTGAGATGAGCATGACTAAGGAGTCTCACCTTGTTGCAGCCTGTTGAGCGAATTAGTTACGAATATATGAAGATGTTAACAAAAGACATATGATGTAATGAATCTGCTGGGCTGAAGTTCTTATCAGGTAACTGTTGAACCACTGTATCAGATGAAAAGAAATATCACTAAATCATTTGCTTTCGATATTGTAATATAAACTAGAGTGAGAAAATGCTCTCTAGGTCAACAGATTTAGTTTTAGGAGATACTGTATGGCAGAGCAGTTTCAATAAAATGTATTTCCCTGAAATCATAATGCTTATCATTGAAGCTAGCAGGACAAGAAGTCAGTCATTATTTATTTATTTTGCTAACTTTTGGTTCCCCACTGCTGCTGCTTCTGAACTCAAACTTCCCCACTGCTTGCACTTCATAATCCCATCTCTGCAGCTCCCATTCCCAGATGACTCCCTAGTGTGACCTGCAGTGTGTGTGTGTGTGTGTGTGTGTGTGTTGGGGGGGGTTGCCCCTGCTGAGAAAGTCCCTACATGTGCAGGTAGAAAACCCCATGTTAAAGCTCTTAGAAGGTGAAGCCATCTACACATTACAGAGCAGAATGTGCCGGGTGAGGGGCTGTCACACTGTGGTTCTCAGTTAAGTGTTTTCTTTTAAGCTCTACTCCCCACTAGTGTGTTGACATTGTACATATGTTGTTAGACTTGGTGTGCACTGAGATTTAACCTGAGAATGTGCAAGGCCCATACTGCAGCTACATTTCCCACACCTCAGACCTGCTCAGGCTGATGATATATCAAAGCCTTGGCCTCCACCAGGCTTCAATGAGCGCTCAACCCAGTATGCTCCCTCTGCATAGGTTAGGCATGCTCATTCTCCTGGCATGAACTGTCAAGCACCTCCCACCATGCTCCCTCTGCACAGGATAGGCTTGCTCTTCCTCTTGGCCTGCACTGTCAAGTACCTAATCCCCTAACTAAGCTCAGATTACCAGGGTCATAGCTGGGGGTCTATCCCTCTATGTCAGACTGGCACAGGTCATTATTTATTTTACCTTCATAACAGGTGGTGAAGTGATGCAATGGTTATCACTGTTGCCTCACAGCACTTAGATCTCAGCTGGGATGGATTCTGTGTGGAGTCTGCACTTCTCCCCTGTGCCAGCATTGTTTTTTGCTGGGTGCAGTGATTTCCTCCCACATCCGAAAGTTGTGACATAAGCAAATTGACAAATCTCAAATTGTCAGATGTGCATACTGTACGTGTGTGTGTGTATGTGTTTGTGTGTGTGTGTGTTTTTGTGTGTGTGTGTGTGTGTGTGTGTGTGTGTGTGTGTGTGTGTGTGTGTGTGTGTGTGTGTGTGTGTGTGTGTGTGTGTGTGTGTGTGTGTGTGTTTGTGTGTGTGTGTGTGTGTGTGTGTGTGTGTGTGTGTGTGTGTGTGTGTGTGTGTGTGTGTGTGTGTGTGTGTGTGTGTGTGTGTGTGTGTGTGTGTGGTTCACCCTGATTTGGGTTTTCATCCCATTTAGGATTGAGTACTTGGATAGACTCTGGCTGCTTATGATCCTGAAATGAATTAAGAGGGTTATTGTAGAATGAATGAATGAATGAATGAATGAATGAATGAGTGAACTGTCTTGGTGCACTGATCAAAAATGATCCATCTCAGACCCAGTATGAGATAATGCTCGGCAATGACATGATAATGGCAAGATAAGCACAGCAAACTCTATCTGTACAGTAGTAATATGTAGTCCATAGTCAGTAAAGGATGTTTTTATTTGGCATATCATATTCATTGTGCATCGGCTCCTTGGACTTGTGTTGTAAGTGACAAAAAGTCAGGTGTCTGAGCTCCTGTTTCTTAATTCTGGGGTACAGCTTTCCAAAGTGAGAGCAAAGACAGCATAAAGGCAGAAAATAAGCTTCTTAGGTAAGATAGTATGATCATATCAAAGCTGAATGCTTCAGTTTTCTAATTTAATTCAGTACTTCATATTGATCAAAAAACTGTGACAATAAATCCCTGTCTGGCTGTTTAGTAATGGCTAGCTAACCATTAAAGGAAGGCATAACCGAAAAAGATTCAGGTTATATGGATGAGTGAAAGATGAACTTTAAGAAAATGCTGTCTGTAGATGATTTTAAAAGAGGATTTTGTTTATAGAAAATTATGCAAGAAGAATTCTTCAGAATACCTATAACAACATCACTGGTCTGGGCAAGAAAGTCTAAGGTTAAATAATCAAGACAGTATAATCCCACCCTATTTTGATGTATGACATCTCTTCTCAAACAGAACTCCATCTATGTATGCATTATGATAGAATGAACTGAATTTAGCTGTAGAAATAACCAAGGCACCCAAAACCTACACAAATTTTATTTTCTGGATAATTTGTGATCTTCTGTAATGGACGGTACTTGTATACCAGAAACCCATTGCCTTGTTACCTGTCTTGCTAACAGCTCACAAATATCAGCTAATGACTGTGCTCTTAGAGGGTTACTCCACACATGTGGTTTACAGCTGATAAGCCAGTAGCTAAGTCACTTAATTCACCAAGGACCTTGGCACACACTGGCTTCCCTTTAGAACAATTTTCAGAAGTTGTTAATTAAGGGCAGAGGCCATTTTGTTTGTTGACCTCTATATTAATTCTACTGATCCCACACTGCTGTAACAAGAAATACATTATTGTTGCCTGAACAATGTGGGGAAGTTATGCTTTGTAGGAAACACTAAAATGTTAATTGGGGGCTCTCTTTATCAAATAACACCTGTAGCTTGAACTCATCTGAGGCCAACTTCTATATATGCCTCACTTTCTTGTCAGATCTACTTACAGTATGAAATATATTGTCAGGTCTTGAAAAATCTGCCTTTTAGCATATTGTAATATTACAGAGGTCATAAATTAAAGAGTTAAGTCTTCTATATTGCTGCAGTGATGTTGCAAATATATTTAGAATATCTGCTAAAGTAATATATTTTCTGAAAGATTATACTGCTACTTTTCAAAGGACTCAGGTTAAAATCTTCCCTCCTCATCTGTGATCCCAGTACTGCATACCAAATTTGCTCATGATGCACCTAATATTTGTATGGACTAGTATAGCTTACATCACATGGCTTTACTTTCCTGTTCTGTGTCCTTCCTATTGATATTCTGAGTGTGGCTGTGACAAGCATACTAATCAGACTACAGGTGCATCTGGATTCTTATCCAGCATGTATATGACCAGCATACTAAGCAGTGCACACTTATACCTGGACTGCCATCCAGCCTGGATGTGATAGGAATACTAATCAGTCCACCTACGGTACTACCTGAGAGGCAGGCTTTTATAACAGCAAAATAAGAATATCTTAAAAAACACATTGAGTTTCAAAGGCTGCCTTGTTCCATCTCATTAAGTGCAAAACTCCTGTATGAACTTTTTATCCTTTGAATACTTAATTACACAGTAAAGAATGAGCTTTTGCTTGCAGCTTCACTTGTTTTTTAGTGGTTAACTGTTATATACCAAGAAGATAATTTGGGAATTACCAACGATCCCAACCATCTTTACTTTCAAGTGGGTCACATCTTTATCAAATAAACAAGGACACTATACTAATTCATGTTGTAAGAATCTAATCTAAATCAGAAACTACACATTTAATAAGGCTCTGTTGAGATACTAATTATACTCTTGGGTAGTATATACATTTGGGTAATTATATGAAGTCTCACTGCAGCATGAGGCTATCATTTATTTAAGCAATAACCCACAAGTGGGTGTGGGTATATCGGAATTTTCCAACAGTTAGTGTGGTTTTACTCATAAGGGTGAAGCCTGAGTGATTAAACAAAGTCAACTATGGGTAAATCCTAATATACCCACACCCACAAGTAGGTTATTGCTGTTATACAATGGCATTATTTAAGCCGTATCAAGAAAGAAATTGCTTACATTTCTTAAATAATGTCTTTGTATAATGATGCAGTAGTGTTCATCTGTGTTGTTTCCCATCCTTCCATGTTTTCTGATGTGCTGTGCATGCATATGGGAGTTATGTTCCTACACTTGCACAGTACATCAGTGCTGTTAAAGAGAAGCAATGGAGAAAAGAGAAACTCTGCTGCTGTTTTATGTGGAAAAGAGTAACACTATGAGCCACAAATCTGGACATTCTGTGAAAATCTGGACAGTTGAGAGGT
This sequence comes from Protopterus annectens, assembly GCF_019279795.1. Taxonomy (NCBI): domain Eukaryota; kingdom Metazoa; phylum Chordata; order Ceratodontiformes; family Protopteridae; genus Protopterus; species Protopterus annectens. The sequence goes on from NC_056732.1 coordinate 667,998,159, forward strand.
ACCAGAGTCTGCCTTGATTTAAGGAGGGATAGCACAAAAAATATAAAGAAAATAAGATACATTTCTGTTTTGTTTTTTTTTTTACTTTAGAGACTGTACCTGATTTTTCTTGCTTGCACTGTCTCTCTGTAGGATATTCCAATAGAAGAGTCTGGCTGCTCAATGATACTTTATCGAGACACTTTTTTCTTTTGACATATGTTCAATTTACAAAATGCATGCTGGTTGGACTGTCCAATCAGCATGCTCATTTTTGAATAACAATGCCCCATCATTGTATGATTATTCATATGTCGCTATTTTAGCCAATGGCCTTTCTTAATCCTATATCTTATCTTCACATGTACTGATCTGTTGCTACTTCATAAAAATAAATCTTGTGACAACTCTCATCTCTTTATTTCCATTTTATCATTCCACTGATTATTTACTGTAATGCATTAATTCTATTGTAAAAGGAAATGGCCTTCTAGTAATGGGTCACAGAATCTACAAAAAACTAGTAAAAGACTACTCCCTCCTTCTAATAATATACATGACTAATCTTCTTTGCATCTCGGATGTAAATGCCTATTGCAGGTCAGCTTGACAGGCTTGGGTATCCCAAGTTCATCAGTAAACATGTTAGGGTAATTCTGACAAAGCATTTTGTACCATCCTTATGCAAAAAGGACCATGTTATGATAGACGTCCATATGTATTTAGTGAAGCTAGAAATCACATACAGGTTTTCAAATGGGATAAAGTGTTCCAAAGGCCATATACCTTAAATTCAATAAAAGCAAACATTTTTTTCATGTAGGTAAAGCTCCACACCCTTACACGCAATGGACTTTGCCCCTTTATCTCTCTGTAAGATACAGAATGTGCAGCTTTTAATGCTAATATACTAGCTTCAGGATGTGTTATGTCACGTGGTACATCTTCTGCAGTAATCATTATGACTAATGACCTCAGCGAGGTTACACTGCATCATTTAGGTCTCCACCATTATTTTCTAACCTCACAAATATCTCATCATGTCAGGTGGAAAATGCATTTCTGCAGCAGTTATAAAATGTTTTATGGAGTTTATAATAAGTATATGATGAATGTTTGGAAGTAATGGAATGCAGTTTACAGTGGAAATGTTCTTCATTTGCAACTGCCAGGAATTCTCTAAGTGGAAGGAAATTCAACAGAAAACTAGAATCTTTGAATCCAAGAATTTAGTTTACTCCTCACTGCAAGTAGATTAGCTGAGAATTCTGAAAAAATAACATGTGTGTTACATTCCTTAATGTTGCTGAGGAAAAGCCTTAAAGTATTTAACTCTTTTACTTTTATTGAAGAAGAGAAAGGTGAAATGGCAACAATATGAGAAAAGCTATGGAATTATGTAATCTTTTCTTATACTGCAAACTATTTTGTCTCTTATTAATGAATTATGCAACTTACCATATTCACAGTCTTTGTGAGTGCATAATGAATTTGCCACTTATGTACAATTTCTTTATTACAGGGGCACAATGTGTTAATGAATTGCAGATGCTTATGTTGTTAAGCTGAGCTGAAGAATAGGCAAAGACAGTGAATATGGTGAGTTGCATAATTCATTTATAAATGACAACATAGTTTGTGGTATAAGAAAAGATAACATAATACATGTGCCATTAAGAGAAACAGACCTGCTGTTTATGTATGGATGTGTGCAAAAACAAGACAAATTAAAAAAATACTTATAAGGGCCAAATACAATTAAAATATCACAGTGGGGCCCTATATTCATTGCACATTGATTGCTTAATGACTGGGTAGCCCTGAATTGGTTACATGCACCGTGGGCTTAGTAGCATGCATGAGTTATACACATATACACATGCAATGAAGTACCGCTGTGAGCACAGTTAATGGTTATATGGCAAGCTCCCTACTGTTTTCATGCTATAAAATGGGAAGCAAACGGCTGCATAGGACAAGCAAAATGTGTGAACAGCAAGAAGAAGAACCATAGAAAGGCAAGGGAAAGGGAAATTAGTATGGGGTGGGGACGCAAGAGAATATTTTTGTTGGACAGGAATTCATTTTTTATATTTAAAAAAAAAGGCAGAGGAGGAAGGTAGCATGAAGAAGGTGTGGGGAGAAAAGAGGGTGCAAGAATGGCAAGAGTGGTAGACAGATGAACAAAAAAGACACTCAAGAACAAAAGAGGAGGTGCTGACACATATGGGGAGGGGAACATAAATGAGTGAAAAGATAGGCAGAGCGAGAAGAATTGGTGATGGGCTGGATTGGACAAGGAACTCAGGAATGAAGTGGCACTCAAGGACACGGAACACAGTAAAGGGGTACACAATGCCACCCCCGACCTGAGGTCAGTCATCTCTGTGACCACTTTCATGACTGGGCTCAAACACGATGTGTCTCTGCCAGTTGTATGAGGAAATGCTGCTGGCTGCCAGCGGGAGTGTTCTGCTGCTGGTCCACCAAGACCATCACCAGCCCTTCCAATTCTGTCTAATGACATGACAGGACACCCTATGATGATCCTCTAAATGGGACTCTAAACCTGGAGACAGAACACCATATGGTACTAGGGAGCTGTCCAGGTTGTCCTTTGATATAAATGTATTGCAGCAATATTTGTGCCACAAGAGGCAAGATTAAATGCTAACCAATCAGTCCCCCAATTGTAGAGCATGGGAATGGTGCCTGACTTCCAAACAGTTTGACTGTAATGGGCAGTGAAGCTGGGCTTAGCAATCCTGAGCTTGAAGAGCCTGGCCAATAGGAGCCTTCCATCAAGTGGCAGACACGGCCTACCAAACAGTGCTCAATGCTGTGCCATGGAGACCATGCCATGTATACACTGCTGCATATGTCTAAACATAATATACATGGAATATTGAACCTCTTTGGTAATAAAGTACCAGGACTTAGGAAAGTCATCAAGAAGTGTCACATGACAGACTGTCAGACTGTTGTCCATGGTATTCCAGGTTTAAGTGACACAGATAGGGAATGTGGAATGAGCAATTTAAGAGTAAAGAATGACAGACTGACTAGGGTATGGAATATTAACAATAGAAGCATGGCCACAGACATTGGACTGAGTGATCCCAATTAAACAGATCCAAAGTAGACTATGACACCTGGGATAAAGGTAGAACCCCAACTCTTAGTGCAGTCTGTGTCATCATGCTACTGGTGAGAATTTTTGGTAGACGAATAGGTAGTAGAATACCTCAACCTGTACTGACAAGTTATGTGGCATCCATATAAGCAGTGGTAAAGTAATTAGCAGCAATGCAAACATAGAAGATGAAGTAGGTGTCTAACAGATATGGTGTCATAGCATCACTGCTATATATATATATATATATATATATATATATATATATATATCTCCCAGCATCTAGACAGTTGTGCTTGCCACCTCTAACAAATCAGACAATTGCCCTCTATTTCACCAGGTGCAGAAAAAAAGAATCCTAAATGAAACATATTTTTCAACCTTTAGAACTGCATACAGTTGAACAAAGCTGTCTGCTTATGTACCAGCAATCACCAACCAGTTCATACTACAAGTGGTAGAAACCTTTGTCTCTCTCTCTCTCTCTCTCTCTTTAATTTCCTCTTTCCATTGGTTAAGAAGGCCATAGTAGGGACTCTATAGGTCACCATAGCAATGCAGGCACTGTATACCAGAGTGGGTGATGCCCATGGCATCTCTCACTGTTCAGGCAAGGCAGCGTCAGGCATCTGCCCTGCACTGGGGGCCCAGATAGAAAGTATTCAAAAGGTGTTCTGAGTGATCCTGATGCAGGAATTAGAAGAATACTTTTATCTCTTTCCTGCATCACAATGAAACTCTCTCAAACTTAGACCACTTCACAGGTTGCTAGCCAGAGGAAAATGGTAGCAGATTCACACTGACACACCTTGCCGATGACATGTGGTCTGGATTGAAGTGTAGCAGGGCAGAGACAAACCCCAATGTCACCATATAGATTTGCATCAACAATCATTGTCCCGGGGGGAAGATGCACTGGATTAAATGTATCAGCCTTGAAATCAGCATGTTGTTGTTAGTCATAATTTTGGCATAGCATTGTTAGGGGCTACAATGCAAACTAGGAAATCCCTGTAGAGGTCTCAGATCTGCCCACACATGTGCAGACTGCTTTGCAGTCTTCACTGTATGTGCAGAGGCAGGCACAGGCTTCACATATAGGTTTATAGTTCATTGTTAAGTACTAACTAGCTGCCCTTGTAGACATTTTAAGCCAAGCCAATTTCCCTTTCAGACATGAGAAACAAACTCTGCACCTTGTTGAGATAAACATCTTACGATTGTTCTAATCTCTCCGCCGTCATAAAAACACCCGTTTGTTAACCAGGTAGGCCCACTAGACACAGACTGTCTTTCTAGGGGTGACTCAGGAGTAATGTTTGGTTAAGTGACTTGCTCAGAGTCATACAGTAAGCAAATGAGAGCTAAACCCTGTTCCACAGGAGCTATAGCCTTAACCTTCTGTGCCAAATGCCAGATGATTTCATAGTGTACAGCTGGAACACATTGTTTTAATTGTGTAATTCAAGATCATTAAGCCCAAGTTGCCTCATTATTGCATGATTGTTGTACTACAAGCCACAGAATTATGTGATAAAACAGCTGCCATCATTGTGGCACTCACTGTGCTATAGAATTGTTCAGGAATAGCAAGCTGAACAAACTTTAGATATTTCTTGTGGGGTTTACTATTAAAATTTCGAAACGAACTCCGTCGTTTGTACTATTGTCGAACACGGAAGTTCGAAAACGGTAATATCAATGACAAAAAAACAACCTAGGAACAGGTTTTAACATGGGTCGAGATAGGGGAGATGTTTGTAGTTCGGAATAACACTGAACACCTATCTCGACACATGTTAAAACCAGTTCCTAGATTTTTTTTGTCATCGATATTACTGTTTTCGAACTTCCGTGTTCGACAATAGTACAGTCGACGGAGTTCGTTTCGAAATTTTAATAGTAAACCTTCTTGTGGTCTGCAAAGGGAAGAATTGATCTACATTGGCTGTGCTAAGGGTAACCAGGCCAGTAACAAGTGGGGAGACTGACTGGACAACTATAAGAATATTCTGCTTTTGGGGGAGGGAGTTTGCTCCACAAATACCTGAGGACAGGAGTTGGGGAGCACATGCAGGATTGTGGTGGAAGGATTTCTGCAGTAAATAACTTTACTTTGCCTAAAGATTTCTGAAGTTTGTACCACCTTGTCCACAGGCCACAAGGAACTGGGGAGATTGACAGGATAACTGTTAGACACTTTTATTTTTTAGGAGGAGTTGCTCCATAACAACCTGCTGACAGGATAATGGAGAGAAAAGGGAGGAATGCAACAATGGATGTGAGAGGACATGGCTCAGCAGCAGGCAGCATTGACCCACCAAGGTCTTTGTTGCAGGGAAGCATGAAGGGGACTATGTGCTTGTTGCATGTCTCATGTATTCAAATGAAGCACTGAGGCATGAGATGTGTTACATTTGTTTATTGTGCATAAACACATTAGGAGCTGCAACTGGAACATATACTTGAACTTCGTATGTCAACTGGCTCACTCATTACTTCTAACATACTCACACATGCATCTCCATTCAAGCTTGCACTCACTCTGAATGATTATACAAAAGGCACTGATCCTGCACATGCTCAGTAACTTATATGCACGTGCTTTCTAGGTACAATATATACACTGACCTACATCCTCTTTAATTTGTTCGACATGCAAAACGAACAAAGACATTTTGAGAGCTAGACAATACATCAACATTTTAATAAACAAAACTGAGCTCAAATCAGAGTTGCTGTGTATTTAGGATTCGATCTGTAAATTCTACCAATCTGGTAACATAGAAATTCTGACTGGGTTTAGCAACAGGGACAGTATCTAGGGATTCTTTCAAAACTGGAACATCAGGGATTACATCAAAATTATTTGAAGAAAGAACACTGTCCTTTTGAAGTTGAACAAGTGTAAAGTCCCTCTGTGAAGTAAAATCATAGGCCACAGGCATTCTGCTGTGTCACTGGTTCGGAGACAGGTACCTCATGTCTATGATTCCTTATTAAATCCATTCCTTCAGATTGTATGATGTAAGATATCAATTCCTTACAAATGTTTGTTATAATTTCCATTTGGGTCATATCCTTTGGGTGTTTGCATTCTCACAACTTCTCCTTGTAGTAATGGTCTAAGGGGTTTACTGGACTTATCATGGACTTATCATAGTGCAACTTTTGTGATTGACATTTTCTCAAAAGTTGAGCCTTGACCACTCTGTTGTTTTTTGCGTTTGGTACTAACAATTATTTAGTGATAGGAAGAATTGTTCTAGTCTGTCTGGACATCAATCTCTGAGCAGGTGAACCAAGTAAGTTGTCATGAGGAATGTTTCTAAGATTGTGTAAGTTAAAAGAAGATCAGCACCATCTCTCTTGGATTTTTCCAACAAGTGCTTTGCACTCTGAACTGCACGTTCAGCTAAATCATTGGCTTGTGAATACTCAGGACTACTGGTAGCATGAACAAAGTCCCACATCTCAGCAAATCTCTTGAACTGCTGACTTGTAAACTGTGCACCATTGTCAGACATGACTTTGTGCGGACTACCATGGACAGAAAAATGTCTTTTCAATTTTGTAATAACTGAGTTGGATGTCAAGTTAGGAAGTAGGTCAATTTCAAACCAATCTGAGTAAGAGTCCACCAATACCAAATAATGTTGAGCATTCCATTCAAAAATATCTGTGGCAACTGTTGACCATGGTAATTCAGGAATTTGGTGTAGTTGAACTGGTTCTTTTTGTTGATGCATTTTTGGTACTGCTGCAAATTCAACATACTAGAGTTTCCTTCTCTATATCTTTGGACATAGAAGGCCAAAACCAAATGTCTCTTGCCTTTCTTCTGGTTGAATCAGTACCTGGGTGACCACAGTGCAAAATATTTATATATTCCTGTTGTAATGCCTTAGGAATTACCACTTTTGGACCTTTCATGATGATTCCATCTTCCATCATGAGCTCGTCTCAGTAAGGAAAATATTGCTGATTGTCAAGTGGTAAACTGGTTTGTCATGTTGGCCATCCTCAAGTGATAATGTTTTTCAGCTTCTAGAGAATTGTGTCTGAATCTGTGTGATTTCTGAGTTCATCAAGTTGTGATGATGAAAAATGTATGACTTTCATGACTTCAAAGTCTGCTGTTTCATCTTCATGCTGCTCTGTCATTTGTCTGGGTGCATGTGCAAAGCATCAGCTTGCCCTTTTTGTAAACAATATTGAAATTTTACTTTTGCAATTTTAACATCATGTGTTGCAATCATGCTGGAGTGATATGCATTGGCTTTTTCAAAATTGTCACTAGTGGTTGGGTGATCAGTCTCCATTTGGATAGGTCTGCCATAGATATAATCACTGAACTTTGAACATGCAAACATTATTGTTAAAGGTTCTTTCTCTATTTCTGCATAATGCCTCTCTTTTTGAGTTAAAGTTTTTGATGAATTGGCTACCGGTGTGACATCTTGAAGATGTGCTGCACCAAAGCCGTACTTTGAACCATCACAAGAAAGAGTTAAAGGTTTGTGAACATCATAATATCTCAATGTCAGTGGACTGACAATTTTCTGCTTCAGAATATCAAATACTGTTTGGTGTTGTTCCAGCCAGGACCAGTGTACATTTTTGTGTGCCAATTCATGTCTGAGGACAGAAAGCTCACTAATGTTTCAGATGAACTTTCCTAAATAGTTGATCATACCTAGAAAACATTGTAAAGATGTGACAGTCTCTGGAACTGGCATTTCAAGAATCGCTGTTTGCTTGGATTGATCTGGTTGTAAGCCAGAACTGGTAAACAAATGACCCACATAGGTAACTTCTTTCAGCTTGAATTTGCATTTCTGAGGATTCATTTTAAGATTTACTTCACATACATGCTGTAGAACTTTCCTGAGATTTCTGTCATGTTCGTTTTCACCATTGCCAACAACAATTTGTTTACTATAATAGTACATGGATAACCAGAAAAAAAAATTGTTCTATTGCACATTGAAAGACTTCACTGGCAGAATTAATTCCAAATGGCATTTTCAAAAATCTGTATGTACCAATGGTGTACTGAATGTAGTTAAAAATAAAGATTTACAATCCAGTGAAATTTGCCAAAAAGAACTTTTTGCATCTAAGATTGAAAAAACAGTGGAATTTGGCATATGAGTGGCAACCTCTTTTACTGTATGCATCAGATGATGAAGACACTGAAGTGCTTTGTTAAAGTTTCTAGGATCAATACATATTCGAATATCATCTGAGCTTTTCTTATGAGCTATGACCATGGAGGATACCCATTCAGTCATTTCTTCTACACCTAAATGCACCATTTTGTCTAGTTCTGCTTTTACTTTACTCTTCATTGCTACTAGAATCTTCCATGCTGGTCTGACAGCTGGACTTACTTCATGGTTTAACTTCATGTGACTGGAAGTTTACCAAGCTCGTCTTTGAAAATATCACCATATTCACTAAAAATATTTAGTGTAAAACTATCATTGCTACTCATACTTATATAGTGAACCTTTTTATTAAATGAAATAAGTCCCAGTCCCATTCTCCAACTTTCTTTGAGGACTAACAGTGACTGCACCTGTCTTTTGACTATGTAAAACTGCAAGTCATAGCTCTTTCCAGCAGAATGGCATGAAAGGACTATTGCACCCTCAGTTTGAGTCTCTTCACCACCATAAACAGCTAGTTTTGCACACTTTGCTGAATCAAGTTTTTCACCAGCTTTTATTCTAGCAAACATTTTTGCTGCCATAACGTTGCACTTAGATCCAGTGTCTACTTTAAGCTCTACAGGTTTCCCATTAATATGCACAGTACAAAATATTTTGCTCTTTGTTGATAACTGATAATCTACTGTATTAACTGTTTCATCAAGTACAGAGACACCATCAACATAGAAAGTGTGCTCATAGCTGTTGGAGTTTGCTACAGTCTCTGTCTGATTTACTTGCTTCTTCGGATGCTCTCTTTTAATATAAGCTTATGACACTTTAGACTTGCAAAGCCTTTTGAAATGATTCCATTTTTTACATTTATGACATTGCTGACCAAAAGTTAAACACTTTTCCTGTTTAGGTTCATGACTGCCTCCACAACTGCAATAGTTAACAATGAGGCTGGGAGTGGCACTGGTCTTTGGTTTATATATATTTTTTATCTTAATTTTCTGTTCCATAGTATTAACATTTGCACTAGCAGATACTGCTGTGATGGCCCACCACTGGACCAGTAATCAAAGAGCCTCAATCCTCAGCACTGGCAACAGTGGAGGACATTCACTGAGAGATGACAGGTACATGCACAGTATTTCCAGATGTAGCTCTCTGCATCAAGTGCAATTTCCCTTAAGAGCACACAGAGACCACGGTCAGTCCAGGGCTGGCTTCTCCCCTTTCTCCAGATCCCCAATAAGATTCCCCACTGGCACAGCCATAGAGTTGAGATCTCAGCTGAGAGACTAAGCCAAGACCTCCAGCACTTTCTCTGTCCAACCAGTGCTTCATGTCCCTGCCCAAGTAGCTAACACACACACACACAAACACACTCTTTGAAGTTTGATTTACACACACACAAACACACACACACACACACACACACACACACACACACACACACACACACACACACACACACACACACACACACACACACACACACACAAACACACACACACACACACACACTCACCTGCAAAAGACTGTCATAAGTTTACTAGCTATGTCCCCTTCTGCCCAGACTATAAGGTAGTTACCACTGCAACCAGTCACTACTTATCTGCTACTTTAGGGCCCTTACCAAATAGTATCCAATTTTACTGTGTAATATTCATACTAATACAAATAGTAGTTTGACCAAGAACCAGGCTATTAGGAGTGGCCACACAGTGTCACCAAATAATTATGCAAGTACTTCAAAACTTAAATATCTCTACACAGATCAGCCACAGTGAAAGGTTTAAATATATTAAATAATAAATAATAAAAGAACAAAAAATATTCAGTATATATTCACAGTGACATCAGAGTTCACAGTCACAGGAAATATTTAAAACAACATTGCAGGACAGGCTCAGACAAATAAAGAAAAATATCTAAACTAAGCTTCAAGATATTCCTGACTGAATCTAAGAAAATTATACTGTTCCATAGAAACTTACTTCATTAGAGCAAGGCAGATGATGTGATGAATGGTTCTTCTTGTTGTCAGGTCCAAGACAGAATACAGAATGCTCTGTCTCACTAAGAAACTTCTTAAAATAATATCTAAACTATTACTGCTGGGACAGTTTGCAGAATGACATAATTTCTGTTCATCTGACTTCTAGTTCTCATGCAAACCTCCATTGCTGAAGCTGGCAGTATTTAGCATCTACCTGTAAAAATAATTATACAAGGGCTTTTGCTCAGATCGTTGCCAGGGGCTGGAAGCTATAAAACAATTGCATTCCTTTATGCTTCCAGACTAGCAATTAGTTCACCCCAAAGACAATACAGAAAGTTTCCTAGTACAGACTTTGTGTCTCTGGCTGCATTGTAGCATCTTTTTGGCCTAGCCTATAAAGTAATTTAATTTCAGATATTTTTCTAAAGTTTGCTGGACTGAGGTTAGCCCTCTGGTTTCCTCTGTTAACATATACATTTCAACAGTTACAATAGTGCATGTACATTTCTGTTTTCTTCCAGTAGGGTACACTGTGGATACATTTTAAGCACAAGCACTTTACAAATACCTTTTAAACACAAGCATCTGTACAGAGCAGTTTGATATACACATGACGTGCAATTCTAATACATTTGTAACACAAGCATCTTGTATAAATTAGATTGATATTCACAAATAACATATAATTATTTACAATATTTCAGCTAGCTGTGCTGGCAGCACCTCCTTTTGCCAGACTTCATCCCCCCATCGAAGACTCAAGCTAGTTTTTCAAGTGACCCTTGAGAAACATTGCTTGAGAGGGCTGAGCCTATCTGGGAATACATTACCCCATTCCCTGTCTTGAGATCCTAGCTGCCTTGGCATTGCTGACCCCAGTACAGTGCTGCACTGTGATATCATTGGTCTGCAACCCTAGGCCCCACCATAGTAACTTGGGATTTTGCTGGCTGGCTCCCTGTAGCCATAGATCCCCCTCAGACTCTTCCTACCTTCTACTGAAAACATTTAGCACAAGGGCCTCTCTATCATGGTAAGGTTTCATCATGTTAACATGGTACAGTTTGTGCCCCTGCCTCCTACCTAGCAGTTTTACCAGGTAGTTAACATCACTGACCTTCCTTACCACTTTGAAGGGTACCACCCAAGCTGCCGGCAGTTTATTGTGTTTGACAGGAATGAGAAACATAACTTGCTGCTCCACAGCATACTCTCTGGCTCAAGCATTCCTGTCATATCAGACCTTTTTCTGCTGTTGGGCTTCTGACAGGTTCTCCTGAGCCAAGCCCATGAGTTCCCTGAGCCTTGTCCTGAGGTTTAGCACATATGCCACAACAGACTCCTTGTGGGATTCACTCTCACCCTCCCACTCATCGCAAATCCAATCTAGAGGTCACCACACCCTGTGCCCATACAGCAACTCAAACGGTGACAAGCCTGTGGATTCCTGGGGCACCTCTCTGTAAGCAAATAACAGATGTGACAAATATTTGTCCCACTCCCTCTTAAACTGCTCTGCAAATGCCCGTAGCATGATCTTTTGTGTAGTTTGACCTCTCCACCAGACTATTAGTCTGGGGGTGGTAAGGGGGTGGTCTTTAGGTGCTTCGCCCCAAAGTGCTCCCACAGACAAGCCAGCAGGTCTGACATTAAATTGGCACCTCTGTCAGTCCATATTTTTTTTGGGAAACCTACCCTGGTGAAAATCTCTAACAAAGCATTTGCCACCTTTTCTGCCTCAATGGAGGACACCACCTCAGGGTATCTGGTGTTATAGTCTACTACCACTAGGATAAACTTCATTCCTGTGGAACTTGGAGTACTCAGAGGCTCCACAATATCCATAGCTACCCTATGAAATGGCTCCTCAATCACAGGCAGAAGCACCAAACAAGCTTTGACCTTGTCTCCTGCCTTGCCTACCTGATGCATCCCTGGAAATCCCAGGACAACAAAAGTTCTGCATGATACGTCTCTTGGTATGCTTTATGCCCATATAACCTGCAAAGGGAATGTCATGAGCTATGGTTATAAGTGTCTGACAATAGGGTATGGACACTACCAACTGCTGTATTACCTCACCTTCTAGCCCTCCCTCAGGGCTCCACTCTCTATGCAGTATAACCCTTTGTTTCAGTATACAGATTCTCCTTTTCCTTGAGAATCAGGCGCCTCCCTAGCTACCTCCCTCAAGCCTCATAATGTAGGGTCTGAGAGATGAGCCTGTCTCAGCTGTCACTTTGTAACCCTCCCCAGCTCCCCTTCCACAGGAAGTCTGGTATTTTCTGACAGCGATGCCTCACTGTCAGCCTGGGTACTACTACTCACCTCTGCCCTTGCAGTCACTCTGTCCAAGGGAACATCAGTACCCACCAGCAGCTGTGCCCCAACGTCAGTTTCACTGCTGCAAGGGTAGCTCCCTCTCTGATATAGCCACCTCACCAGTCCCGGCTTTAATGTGCAGTCTGGCTGGGTCTCCCCCAGGCTACCAGACCCACATGCCTGTTTCCAAGGCTGACTGTGTGTCACTGCATGCACACAAGGTACTGCATTATCAAAATCATTCCCTATTACTACATCTGCAGGATTATTCTCAAACACACTTACTTGCTTGCTTCCTTTTCCACCCTTTCAGTGAAGATAAACCCTAGCCAAGGGTATTTGGAAAGGGGTCCCGCCTAAAACACTGACTGGAGTAGACTGCCCAAACAAGTAGTGCTCCTCTTTAACCATTGTAGCCTTCACAATAATTAGGTCAGAGGCTGTGTCTCTCTTAGCATTGGCCTGTTTCCCATCTACTAAGATAGAATATAACCTCTTGTGGTAGTTTAGTACCCTTGTTGTCTCTAGACAACTTACCATTCTGTTATTCCCACTTGCTGGCTTTCCTACCTTTTGTTCCCCACTTTGCCTAATGGTCATGCTACATGGCCCCATTGGTTACATTTAAAACATTTAACCCTTGATCCTGGGCATGTACCTGAGCTAGTGTCTTCCTCTGTTGTTGATGGACTCTGTTGGGGTGGTTTAGGCTTACCACCATGCATTCCCTTATACCCATGTGCAGCACTGGGTATCCCTTTCCTGTGCAGTGATGCCCTGCTTGCTAGGTATAGGTCTCCTTTTTTCCCCAGTTCATTTGCAGTGTTGTATTCCCTATCTGCCAACCAGATTCTGATGTCCTCTGGTAAAGTGCTAAGGGCTTGTTCCCTCACCAAAAGGTCTGCCAGCCCTTCAAAAGTGGTGACCTCACATCCACTCACCTTAACTCAGCAACATAATCACACACAATTTCATCTGCCTTGCGTCTATGCTCACAAAACTTTTTTCTATAAGCTTCAGGTGTTAAAGCATTCCAATAAACAACTTTTAACTGTATTATAATTTAAGCAATCAGTATCAGACAGTTTAGAAACAGCAGGTACAGGTTTACCATGGAGTAATGTGTTCAGAAACTGTACCCAGAGCCCTTGGTCAACATTATACTGTTTACATTCCCTTTCAAACTTATCAACAAAATTATCAAAATTATCACTCTCTGTAAATTGTGGAAGAAATTTACTGACCTTTATTGCTTCTGGGGTTCGGTTACTCCCCTCCCTATTACCTACATGACCCTGGTGTAGAGTCAGCATCTCTTTTTCATGTTGCCCCTGCCTCTCATTTCGTTAGCATCCAAACGTCTCAGTCTCTCTTTTTCTTCAGCCTCTAAATGCAACAGTTTCTCATTTTCTTCAGCCTCCAAATGCTGCAGTCTCTCTGCTGATTCTATTTCCAAACATTTCGCTTTCCATTCAAGTCTCTTTAACTCCAGATGGATTTTTAAGTCCTCTGAGGAAAAGTTGAACTGTTTATTTTTTGAGAGATGTACATCCCCAAGGCCAGTCTGGTTGTCTTCCTGGTTGCTGGTCTGTGATGCAGCTGTGACTAAAGCTTCAGTCATTTCCACTTTAGTCAGGTTGGCATGCATCAGTCCTTTGGCTTGACACATCTCAGCCAACTGGCTCCTTGTCAGCTTTCCATAATCCTCTGCTGATATCCTTGCCTGCTTTGCCTGACTAACTGAGCTAACAAAAATAAATAAAACTATTGTGATATGAAACTCTGAATATCTACCATGTGGCTGCTTAAGATTACAGACACCTTCTTTAGTGACCACTGTTTACAGGCTGCATGAGTTCAATATCCGCATCACTGAATTCCAGTATGTGATGTGGTGATCTCACCACTGCCAACCAATATATGTAATGACCATCCACTGGACCACTAATCAAGGAGCCTCAATCCTCACCACTGGCATCAGTGGGGAGGTACATTTGGAGGATGACAAGTACACACACAGTATTTCCAGATGCAGCTCTCTGCATCAAGTGCAATTTCCCTTAAGAGCACACAGAGACCACAGTCATTCTGGGGCTGGCTTCTCTCTCTTTCTCCAGATCCCCATAAGACTCCCCACTGGCACAGCTATTGAATGGGATCTTAGCTGAGTGACCAAGCCAAGACCTCCAGCACCTTCTCTGTCCAACCAGTGCTTCATGCCCCTGCCCAAGTAGCTGACACACACACTCTTTGAAAGCTCATTTACATATACACACCTGGGAAAGGCTTGCACAGGTTCACTGGCTCTGCCCCCTTCTTCCCAGACTATAAGGTACTTACCACTGCCACCAGTCACTCCTCATCAGCTACTTTAGGTCCCTTAACAAAGGGTGTCCAATTTTACTGTGTAATATTAATACTAATACTAATACAAATGGTAGTTTGACCAAGAGCCAGGCTATTAGGAGTGACCCACACAGTGCCGCCAAATAATTATTCAAGTACTTCAGAACTTAAATATCTCTACACAGATCAGCCACAGTGAAAGGTTTAAATATATTTAATAATAAAAAATAAAAGAACAAAAAATACTCAGTATATATTCACAGTGACATCAAAGCTCACAACCACAGCAAATATTTAAAACAACATTGCAGGACAGGCTCAGACAAATAAAGAAAAATATCTAAATTAAGCTTCAGTATATTCCTGACTGAATCTAAGAGAATTATACTGTTCTGTAGAAACTTACTTCATTAGAGCAAGGCAGACGATGCAGTGAATGGTTCTTCTTGTTGTCAGGTCCGAGACAGAATACAGTATGCTCTGTCTCACAAAAAGACTTTTCAAAATAATATTTCTGGTCATCTGACTTCTAGTTCTCATGCAAACCCCTATTGCTGAAGCTGGCAGTATTTAGCATCTTCCTGTAAAAATACTCATACAAGGTCTTTTGCTCAGATCTTTGGCAGTTTCTGGAAGTCATAAAATAATTGCCTTCCTTCATGATTCCGGACTAGCAATTAGTTCACCCCAAAAAAAATACAGGAAGCTTCCTAGTACAGACTTTGTGTCTCTGGCCATACTGAAGAATCTTTATGGCTTAGTGTTCTGATTCCACTGCTGTGGTATATGAGTAGATAATGCCAGATGTACAGCATGGCCAGTTAATATACTGTGCAGCATAGTATAAGTGCACTATGGCATGCATCAGTTTTAAACTATGTTGTGTCTAACTTGGCCTATATTTGTGGACCAGACTCCACCTCTTTGTAAGTGCCGTAGCATACCGTACCTGTCTGTACCTTACATGGTCTTCACTGCAGCCCATTCTTCCAAAGGCTCTTCAGCTGACACACCATCCACTGTAGGCTCCTGTCTGTCTGTTCTTCCAGAAAATATCCATTGATATAAGTGTCTGCATATCACCATGTTGTACAGAACTGCACAGACAGCAATATATTTTGCTGTCCACTGGCACACCATATATTATATCCTGTGCAATGCACAATGCCTGACAGTTGATAGAGTGGAAAGCCTTCCAGTTTATATATCATTGCCTTTGTAGACCAAATGGGGCCTTGATATTATTGTGGGTGCAACAGTAGACCCTAGAACCTCAGGAAAATAGAATATTTCATGGAATGCCTGCATGGTGTTTCTCTCATTTATGGTCCTTGGTTACCACAAATGCTCCTACACATGCTGCAGCACAGCATCAGGGTGTCATATTTGTGAGGTAGATGCCACTGTTCCTGATAGTCACTGGAACTTCCCTGTAGCAAGGATTGCAAAAGCCACACATACCTTAGCATCCACAGGGACTGGTATTTCACGCATCTCTCAGGATTCCATGTGAGGACAATGGTTTAGATCTACCGGCTGCCATATAATATCTCTGTCCATACAGAAGTCTTTCATTATGTGACTGTTTAAGAGTTAAGGATATGATAGGCACAGTGAAATCAATCTGCAATGTGTAAGTTGATGATGCACCTTGCCACACTCATACACTCTGGCTGTGAGAGAAGCCTGTGACTTGTATAGTTTAGATTATATGTCTGTTACTCCAAGAATTGTATAGCGGTCTCTGTCTCTGTTCAGCAAGAAATCATGTACAAATGTGCTTTTGGTCACAGCTGATCATACAATTTTTAAATGGTTCTGAATCACTCCACCATGTTGTTTATTGTCATTTGCATTCACAGTTGGGCTCATTATGAAGATGTTGCTCATTTCTATGCCATTATACATGTCATTAACATATGATACTGACTGTGCAATTTCACCTTGTTCAGCAATGATGCTATTTGTGTCTCTGAATTGGCCCCACCCCATGCACTGCTGCTGACCATGCAGTTTTACTTCATGCATTGCACTATACATTTCTGAATATTGCCCATAAAGTGAGAAGGTGATACAAAATTAATGGCCATGAAAAAGAGATCCCCGTAACAATGTACTACAACAGTAATGGAAACCAGAGGAGAAATGTACAGTGAAAGTTAGGAAGCTTTGTCCTGCTTCAAATTAATTCTGTAAAATCTCAGTTATAAAATACGTTTTTTAAATATGTGTAAAAGGAAAATCAGCTGTTTGCAAAATAATTAGTGTGTTGTTTAACAGAAACAAGAAAACAAGCTGTACCAACAAACAGTTCTTATAAGCAATGCTGAGACTACTGTATAAGTCACATTGCTGGTAAGAAATACCATGAATTATAAGTAAAATGGGGAATTTAAACCATACACATGTACAGAGCACAATATTTTGTCTGGAGACACTTTTAAAACACAGGGTTCAGTGAAAATGAAAAGAGGACGGTATGCACATTAACACATTCCAGTCATAAGGTTAGAGAAAATGAATTAAACGCTAGTGACATGTGACTATAAAAATAAGAAATCCCATATAATTTTCAAATTGTGCAGTTAGCGATGTTAATTCTCTTATATTTCACTTTCCTTGTGCTGAGTTAGGAGTGCTACAATGAGTTCAGGCTGTCAATGGTAAAGGATGAATCTGTACAGCAGTAGCAGTCACATAATCATTTATATCCTTTTGATATATTGCACAGAGCCATAGCAGTGATGCCCTACACAATTATGAGAAGCTATTTAGAGGCTTAGAAAGTATGACATGAACATATCACACAAAAAATGAATCCTGATGCAGATATGTTGATTTAATGAGAGCATTCTCCATTGCTTGCACTAGAGGAAGTTGTTAATGCCAGATGCTAAGTTCTTTCCAGTGCAAGGAGCAAACCACAACTTCTGGTACATAATGCTAAATAAAGAATGTTCCAGACTGTAAATTTTTATCCCAAATGGGGTACCAGTCAAGTAGATAATCCATCATGGATTTAGGTGAGTATCTCCACCAAGCCAGTTGGTCTGGCAGTTAGTACAGAAGACGTAAGCCATGAGTTGTTGACAAGTTGTTTTTGTAGTCCAGGCTTTGATTATCTCAGCTTCTGTTTGCTAGTGTGTAACATTGCATAAGTAACTAACTAGACAGTGCTCTCAGATTGCCTCTAAAATCTGAACATCTGTCCAGTGTGCTTATTTAGTTAAAAAAAAACAGTCTAAACCTGATAGTGGAGAGGTATAGACATTTGCATAGTTATTAAGGAATAGAATTTGGATATGGTACTCTTTAGGGACTATTTATGTAGTCAGTTTGAGTGCTTTTATGAATAAAAATGGTTAGGAAAGTTGTCTGATTTAACTAGATTGTTAACAACCAAATCAGTGGAGAATGAGCATGTAATGTGCAGGGCAAATAAAATAATTTGTTTTGCAGATTATAATAAAGAATATGTGTTTACTTGGTGGCATGTTGTAGTGTCTGCAGTAAAATAATGGTCTACCAATGTTGGAAGGCTAGCAGAAAGACAAAAAAGATACATCTATGGAATATATAATTGATGGGAATGAAGAAACAAAATGAATAATATCACTTTTAGTTACATATGTCTGTGATATATACTGCAAAATGGAATAGAGATGTTGAGAACTGGAGTAAAGTGATAGTCTAGGGTGCAAGAGAATGTGGACAAAGTAGGTAAAGATACGTATTTCATTTGGTATGAGGTGAGGGATTCTGTATTGGAAGAGACAGTGGCTAGAAGTGAGGAAAATGTCTAGAAGCAAGGAATGTGGCACAAATAAGGCAGAGGTAGTTAGGTAGACTATAGTAGTTGCAATGGTAAACAATTATTGCTTCCCCTAAGACCCTAGCATAGTTGCAAGAGTGGTAGAGAAACCAAGGTAGGGCACAATGCCAGCATACTTACAGGTGATCGCTACACTGGTGGTCAAGCAGCTTAAGTGTGAGAATTTATTGTCATGAGTTTCATAGCAATATATTGTATTGTGTGAGCCAGAGGTACACTTTTTTTGGGGGGGGATTCCCTTTTTATTCACAGTGGTGTGACTACTGAGTTTGTATATATAATTTCAGGGGATGTGGGTGAGGGCTTGCCCCTCTGACAAAAATATTTTTTGTGGCTTTTAGTTTTTTCGGATCACCTTTCATAATATGATAATATTTAATATTCAATAAACGGTGAGATGAAAAAAGATTGTTGGTGGCTTACTGGTAGATCCCTACTGCCTATAATGTTAAGGAGACTATAAAGCTACCACCAATAAATTGGAGTGGTATAGAGAAAGACAGGAGGCTGGACTGGTGTGTCTAAGGCAAAAATAGTGAGAGAGAAGATGGTCTAGTGATAAAGGATAGCTCTTGCTGACACCAAAAGCCTGACGTTAGAGGTTCAAACCCCTCTAATAGTTGCATACACAAGATTGCCAGGAGACAAGTTGTTTACTTATCTAGAAGATTGACTGCTGGCTGTACTATCCTGAAAATGTCTAGTCAGGTTCTTGGGACTCCTTCAAATTGTTCTCTCTCTTTGAGGGTGATGGTGTACCTTGTAAAGTATGACTGTTGGCCAGTCCAAAGGATGACCGTCATAGCTATTTCTTGAATGCCAAACTTTGCTGGACATTTATTACCACAGAAGGTTTTCACTCTATCAAAGACACAGTTGACTTTCTTCTTGCTTCTCCAAGATCCATGGTAGACATATGCCTGAGAGTTCTTGTCTTCATGTAGGCTTCCATATTCATGATTCCTTATGCCAGTGTTGAGAAGAGAATCTTGCAATGGACTTTTCAGGCTCAGTGGGCCCTGCACTTTCATCTGCAGTCTGCTTCATTTAAACCTTCAGAATTTATTGTTCCAAACCAAACTTTCTTGGTGACTGGACCCCAAAAACATTTTGACAGAGACGTTTTTTTTATTGTTCTTTAGCTCCAGAGACCACAGTGACTAAAGGTGTGTCTTCCTTTCAGTGGGTGTACATGAGGAGGGGTTAGGTAAAGCACTTAAAATGGTGGATGGCCAAGAGATATGGTCTCCTCTTAAGTTTCATCTTTACATCAGTGTATACTATCTATGAGGGCAGTTTTTCTTTCTCTGTCCAGGTTTGTCATGAGTACTGTTGTTTGGTGTCTACTTGAGTCATTCAAGCAACATGACAGTTGTTTGATACCTCAGCAAGTATTGACTAATTAATTTCTAACCCTTTTGCAAGTTTGACTGTGGCCTATGTTTTTGGGGCAGTTTTTCATTGTTACCCATTTTCTAGGTGAGGTCTAATTTCTGGCTAACCAATTAAGCCATGGCATCTTAATGCTGCATGCATGTTCCCATATTCTATATTCAGAAGGCAAGACATCACAAGGCCAAAGTGATTCTGATACCATCTTTCTGCACAAGGTAGACATGGTTTCCACCTGCTTCTCTGCCCCCCAATATGAAGTTGCTTCCCAGCAAGCTGCTGCTCTCTCAACCATTGTGGAAACATTACCTGATCCTGCAGGCACTCATGCTGACAGCTTGGCTACTGCAATTTTACTGCTTGCAAGATTTCAAGACTACTCTGATGAGTTACTTTCAGTTATCTGTTCTTTCCAGAGATCATCCACTCAGAAAACATACATGAGGAAGCAAAAGGGATTTTCTGTTTTGGCAGAAGAGTGGGGACTGGATCTGTTTTTCAGGTCCTACACCCAACATCTTGTAGAATCTGTCAGATATCTTTGAAAAAGGTCTCACTTATGTCTCAATCAGGGTCCATCTGGTAAGCATATCTAACTTCCATGCTGGTCAGAACTCATTTTCCTTTGTTTCGTTTAAGTCATGGAAGGCCTTTCTTAGTAAAACCTTTAAGTTAAAGTCTCATTTGAGTGGACTAGTCCTTCAGTGGTCAATTTATTTCATTCTGTTCCATGCTGAAGAAGTTAAACCATCTTCTCTTTGAACCAGACATTTCTGCAGAACTGAGGGTTTTTTCTCTAGAACACTTTGTGCTTGGTAGTTGTTATCCTGCTATTCTGTCTCCATTAGGACCACTCTTTCATGCCCAAGGTGGCTATAACAGAAGTCTTGAATCAGATCAGTAATGCTTCCAGTTTTCATTCAGCATATTCAAATCAGGGAGAATATCTTGCACATTGTATGGATATTCTCAGGCAGCACAGATATTATATGTACATAATCAAGTCTGTGCTTAATGATGGTGACTAATATAGGTTCACAGATACATAGGATGTTACTAGGCTAATGACCCAAGGGTCTTTACAACCCTAGCCATTAAATCCCAATATAATACTGGATGAGAAATATTGTCTATGCCCAAGGTTTTTCTAGCAAGGACTACCCATGTCCAGGAGAGAAGATGGGGCAACCCCTGGCAGAAATTTATGGTTTCCCATCCAGTCATACAGGTTGCACTTAAACAGGGTCATGGAGGTGCTCTGCTTGATATGGATTGTAAACCAATTCCAGCGGAGTGGCAACCTCTGACAGATGAATCTCTCTCTCTCCATCAGGTCCTGTGTACACACATACATACATACATACATACAAATATTTGAAGCACGGGCATTAATGCCCTTCTGGCTTGCCAATATACCAAAACACTTGTTCCCATAATAAGTCAAAGGAGACTCCATTGTGAAACACACAGATGTGCCTCTCACCAGGCTGGATAAGGAGAAAGTCACGGTTAGTTGTCTGTCAGGGGCCAGAATCCACCATATCACACACACACACTCAATTCTCTCAACAACAGGTACTGTTATGACTCTGTCATAGTCCACGTTGATGTGAATGACTTGAGACATGCATCCCTGGACTATATGAAGAGAGACATGATTAAACTTGCTGAATATATGTCCCAGGCAGGTACTGTATGTCTCTAGCCTTAAGCAGCATTCTGCCATCACCCAGAATGATGCCTCAATACAAACAGAAAATGATTGACTTTAACAATTAGCTAAGTTTCTGGTGTCATTCCAGGGGGATCCAGTACCTGACATCCTGGGAATATATGATCGACAGACCACGATGCTTTGCCAGATAAGGCCTGCGTCTGTCTCACTTGGGCTTCAGGCTTCTGGCAAAGGCACTTGCCACCCCTTAGTGCCTTTTTTAGAAAAAGTGATGAGGTTAAAATTACCAACATAAAAATTTCAACAAAACCCAAATTAATGGTCATGCTGCTAAACGCTAGGAGTCTAAACATGAAACTGCACTCATTGCAAGCATTCTTAACCTTGGAAAATACTGACATCTGCGCAGTCACAGAAACCTGGTTCAAAGCTGCGGAGAGCACCCCAGCCATACCTGGTTACTCATCCTATCATACATTCCGACCCCAAACTGTGGGTAGTAAAGCCAAAAGAGGTGGAGTTTCAATATATACTAAAGACAAACACACCTCCAGGCTGGTCAAACAGTATGACACGCAGGAGACACTCCAGGTGCAGTTAACCATTGACAAGATCCCTATACAAATCATATCTAACTACCGGCCCCCAAATCTGACTCAAGATGCCCAAACTGCCTATCTAGACCTCTTCAAATCTCTCAAGATTCAATCCTTTATCCTAATCCTGGGTGACTAACTACCCAAACATAGACTGGAAGAACTACTCATGCCCAGGGGTCCCTTGATGTTGTCAATGCAAATGCTTTGGAACAGCTAGTCAATACCCCCAAAAGATGTGATAATATCTTGGACTTGGTGTTAACCAACATGAGTAACCACTGCAGCATCCCTGCAGTATCATCCTCCCTTGTAAGAGCCAACCATAAAGCAGTCACATTCGAAGTCACCATCTCACCCAACCCCCCCTCTAGCTAGGGTCAAACAAAAAAACTTCTCCAAAGCTGATTACAGCCTCCTGAGGGATGGTATAAACAGCTTCACAGCCCCCTCCCCCTCTCTAGGAACTGGCACCAGTATCCAAAACTATACCAAATTACTATATAGATGCATGGAATCAGGAATACCTGACAGGACTAAATCATCCTCCGCATGGAAGAGTAAACCTGTCTGGTGGACATCTGCAATAAATAAACTCTATAACAAAAGAAAACAATTCATTCCAAAAAAGTAGAATGATGAGATGACAGCAGACTCTCAGCATAAAATGAACAATCTTTTATTTTAAAACAACATAAGCGCTTTCACAGCTCTTACTGCTTCTTCAGATGTCAGTATAAAAATGCAGTCACACACACAACAATTGATACAGAAATTCAACTAGCAAATCAACCAATTAAGCACTTATGTATTAAAAGAATGCAAACAATAAATGTAACAGAATGATAAAGTCCCCCTTAAACCTCTGTTACAGACATGCTCACTTATTAGATGAGCTTTACATACACTTATGTGCATTAGTTGACTTTAAGCTTATTTCTTATTTTTTAATTTTTATTACATTTATTGTTTCAATAAAAAAAAAATCACCCCTCTGTCCCCACCAGTAAATCAGGACATTCCCAGTACCTGCCCCTTCCCCTTATATCTAGGGATCAGGTCATCACTGCTCTCTCAAATGCAAAAAATACAGCCTCTATGGGACCTGATAACATCCCAGGCTGCATCCTACATGAACTCAGGCAGGAACTTGCAGCACCATTAGGCACCCTATTTAACCAAAGCCTGAGTACTGGCTTCATCCCAGCTGAGTGGAGGACAGCCACTGTCATACTTTTACACAAAGGTGGAGTTTCCACTGATCCAGGAAATTATAGACCCATCAGCCTAACTAGCCTGATCTGCAAGGTCATGGAATGGATTATAATGGACCTCATTAACAAGGACATTGGCAATCTCCAAACACTTGATCCCATACAGTTTGGTTTTGTCAAGGGGAGGTCATGTCTGTTAAATGTAGTCGACTTTTTTGAGACAATCACCAAAGTCATGGACAAGGGGAAGGCAGTGCACACTGCCTACCTTGACCCGGCCAAAGCCTTCAACACTATTCCCCATTTGGGTATAATAGATAAACTCTCTCAACTAGGCATCAATCCAAGTTACCAGATGAGTAGCTAACTGGCTCACTGATAGAACCCACCTAGTCAAAGTAGGGGAAGCCGCCTCAAGCAGTAGATTTGTATCAAGTGGTGTAGTCCAGGGTTCAGTCTTGGGGCCTCTGTTATTTGGGATATACTTTTCTGAGGTGCAGGCCAAAACCTGTGGGCTATGGCTAACCAAGTTTGCAGAAGACTGCAAGCTGGGTGCGGTCATCAATTCCCCTAGTGATGTGGACATCCTCCAAGAGAGTCTCACCCAAACAAATGACTGGTGCCAGAAACATGGCCTCAAGCTGAATACAAAAAAATGCATCATCATCCCCTTTGGAGAGAGTGACATCCCCACAAATTATCACATTAATAACAACATCCTAAGCACACAGTCAGTTGTGAGGGATTTGAGCACCCAGATTGATAGCAACCTGACTTTTGACCACCACGTTGCTTCCATTGTATGGAAAGCTTTCTACATGACCCACCTCATAATTAAGAGTATCTCATCCAGGGACAAGAAGGTCATAACATCCCTGTATTCTTCCCTTGTAAGGCCCATTATTGAGTACAATGCACATGCAACAGCTGGAGAGACCACAGAGGTTCCTCACCATGAGAATCCACGGCCTGAAAAATCTACCATGCACAGATAGGCTAAAAGTCCAATCCCATTCCTTTTTTTCATACAGACTCCTCAGAGGTGACCTCTGTCTGGCATACAAGGTGATCTCGGAGCCTGTCTTGATGGGAATGCTGCATATCCACAAGTCAAGTTCTACTCAAGTAACCTGCACACATGTGGCCTCAACCTGGTCTGTGACATTAATAGGACTTGTTGGCAGGACACATTTATGTCCCAGAGACTCCCCCATCTGTGGAATAGACTCCCTCTCCACGTCAAGCAGAGTACCTCTTTACCCCTTTTTAAGTGCAACCTGGATAACTGGATGGGAAATAGAAAATACATCTGTGGGATTACACCCATGTCCCTGCTGGACAGGGGCATCAGGTGCTGATTTGTCTATACATGGGCTAAACTCTTGGCTAGGCTTATAAGGCCTCAGAGCCAATAGCCTAGCAACGTCCGATGATCCTAAGATCCTAGGTGTCCAGGCTGTTCTTAAAAGTATCTAAACTAGTACTTGCTTTAATGTAATTTGATAGTCTGCTCCATGCATCAGCTACTCTGTCAGAGAACCAATTAGTACACTTCTCATTTATATATAATCTTCTACATAGGTTGTTTGATGATTCTCCAGTAATTTTTGATAACCCCAAACATTCCCAGAGGTAGTTGTCTCTAAATGCCCTATATACCTGAATAACATATCCTCTTAGACATCTGTAAGAGACACCGTACAAGTTCAGATATTTTAGCCTTTCATAATAACTTAAATTTTCACATCCATGGATGCCCTTGATATCTGCTGTACTCTTTACAGTTTACTCATGCTTGTTTTCTTATAGGGTTTCCATATTACTATTCCATACTCAATTTTTGGTCTAATGTAACTAACAAACAATGAGTTCATCATTTTTGATTTCCTAGACTTTATAAATCTTTTTATACAACCTATGATGAGAAAGAAAAATTTTGGAGTGAGTTGGATGAAGTGGTGATGACTGTACCCAAGGGTGAGAGAATGGTGGTTGGAGCAGATTTCAATGGGCATGCTGGTGAAGGTAACAGAGGGGATGAGGAAGTGATGGGTAGGTATGGTGTTAAACAAAGGAATGCAGAAGGACAGATGGTAGTGGATTTTGTGAAAAGGATGGACATGGCTGTAGTGAATACGTATTTTAACAAGAGGGAGGAGCGCAGGGTGACATAGAAGAGTGGAGGAAGATGCACACAGGTGGATTATATCTTATGAAGGAGGGCAAGTTTGAAGAAGATTGGAGACTGTAAAGTGGTGATCAGGGAAAGTGTAGTTAGGCAGCATAGGATGGTGGTTTGTAAAATGATGTTGGTGATCAAGAAGAGTAGGAGGAGTGTGAGGGCAGCACCAAGGATCAAATGGTGTAAATTGAAAAAGGGTAATTGTGAGGTGGAGTTCAGGGAAGAGTTAAGACAGGCTCTGGGTGGCAGTGAAGAGTTACCAAATAGCTGGGTAACTACAGCAGAGCTAGTAAGGGAGATGGCTAGAAAGGTGCTTGGTATGACATCTGGACAGAGGAAGGACGACAAGGAGACATAGTGGTGGAATGAGGAAGTACAGGAGAGTATACAGAGAAAGAGGTTGGCAAAGAAGAAGGGGATTGTCAGAGAGATGAAGAAAGTAGACAGGAGTATAAGGAGATGAGGTGCATGGCAAAGAGAGTGGTGGCGAAGGCTAAGGATAAGGCATATGAAGAGTTATATGAAAGGTTGGACACTAAGGAAGGAGAAAAGGACCTGTACCGATTGACTAGATAGAGGGACCGAGCTAGGAAAGATGTGCAGCAGGTAAAGGTGATAAAGGATAATGAGGGAAACATACTTACAAATGAGGAGAGTGTCTTGAGCAGATGGAAAGAGTACTCTGAGGGGTTGATGAATGAAGAGAATGAGAGGGAGAGAAGGTTGGATGATGTGGGGATAGTGAATCATGAAGTGCAGTGGATTAGCAAGGAGGAAGTAAGGATAGCTATGAAGAGGATGAAGAATGGAAAGGCTGTTGGTCCAGATGACATACCTGTGGAAGCATGCAAGTGTTTAGGTGAAATGGCAGTGGAGTTTTTAACCAGATTGTTTAATGAAATCTTGGAAAGTGAGAGGATGCCTGAGGAATGGAGAAAAAGTGTTTTAGTACAGATTTTTAAGAATAAGGGTGATGTGCAAAGTTGTAGTAACTACAGAGGGATTAAAATGATCAGTCACAGCATGAAGTTATGGGAAAGAGTAGTGGAAGCTAGGTTAAGAAGGGACGTGATGATTAGTGATCAGCAGTATGGTTTCATGCCGGGAAAGAGCACTACAGATGCAATGTTTGCTCTGAGAGTGTTGATGGAGAAGTACAGAGAAGGTCAGAAGGAGTTGCATTGTGTTTTTGTCGACTTAGAGAAAGCATATGACAGGGTGCCTAGAGAAGAGTTGTGGTATTGTATGAGGAAGTTGGGAGTGTCAGAGAAGTATATAAGAGTGGTACAGGATATGTAAAAGGGTAGTGTGACAGCGGTGAGGTTTGCGGTGGGAGTTATGGATGCGTTTATGGTGGAGGTGGGATTACATCAAGGATCAGCCATGAGCCCTTTCTTATTTACAATGGTGATGGACAGGTTGACAGACAAGATCAGACAGGAGCCCCCGTGGACTATGATGTTTGCAGATGACATTGTGATCTGTAGTGAGAGTAGGGAACAGGTGGAGGAGACCCAGGAGAGATGGAGATATGCGCTAGAGAGAAGAGAAATGAAAGTCAGCAGGACTAAAACAGAATATATGTGTGTGTGAATGAGAGGGAAGATAGAGGAATGGTGAGGATGCAAGGAGTAGAGGTGGCGAAGGTAGATGAGTTTAAATTCTTGGGATCAATAACTCAGAGTAATGGTGAGTGTTGAAGAGAGGTGAAGAAGAGAGTACAGGCAGGATGGAGTGGGTGGAGAAGAGTGTCAGGAGTGATTTGTGATAGACGAGTACCAGTAAGAGTGAAAGGGAAGGTCTACAAGAGGGTAGTGAGACCAGCTATGTTATATGGGTTGGAGTCAGTAGCATTGACAAAAAGGCAGGAGTTAGAGCTGGATGTGGCAGAGTTAAAGATGTTAAGATTTGCACTGGGTGTGAAGAGGGTGGACAGGATTAGGAGTAAGTATATTAGATGGTCAGCCCAGGTTGGAAGGTTTGGAGACAAAGCCAGAGAGGCAAGATTACATTGGTTTGGACATGTGCTGAGGGGGGATGCTGAGTATATTGGGAAAAAGATGCTAAGGATGAAGCTTCCAGGTAACAGGAAAAGAGGAAGGCCTAAGATAAGGTTTATGGATGTGGTGAGAGAGGACATGCAGGTGGTTGGTGTGACAGAGCAAGATGCAGAGGACGGGAAGAAATGGAAACAGATGATCCGCTGTGGTGACCCCTAACGGGAACAGCCGAAAGAAGATGATGATACAACCTATAATTCTATAACTATCATTAACCAATGGGTTAATATGATTAGAAAAACACATAGCTGGATCTACCCATATACTCAGTTCTTTAAATGAATCTACAGTTTCAATCACTGTATGCTGTATTAAATATTCACCTTTCAGTTTATGTCTCCCAAATCTCATGTGCTTAGTTTTTTATGTATTTATTGGCATATTATTCTCTTGTGCCCAAATGGTCAATTTAGTTATTTTCCAGACATGCCTTATCTGTAACGTGTAATCAGTATACCCAGTTTCAGGTCGTCTGCATATAGACTGTAGAACATCTCAGATGAAAAAGTTGGGTCTGAAAGATACAATCTAAACAAGTAAGGGTCTAGGACAGAGCCCTGTGAGACACCCTGACTATACCCAAGGATGTCACCTGCCCAGTTGCTGTATGATCCTTGCCATGTCCTATTTGCAAGCCATGCAACTATCCATCTTATCAAGAGTACATCACTACCTAGTTGTACTAATTTATTGATCAGTTTTGTGTATGACCCTGTCAAATGCTGAAGTTGAATCTATATAAATTACATCACAGCACAATTTTTCATGACATCACAGGGGTTGATATTCAGCTGGCTTAGTTTGTCAATGATGCCTAAATGTGGGATAGTATTGAAGACCTTGGCCAAGTCAAGATAGTCTGTGTGTGTGGCTTTGCCCTTGTCTATGGCCCTGGTCACATTCTCGAAGAGTCCACCTGCCCTAGACAAAACCAAACTGGGACAGATCCAGAGTTTGGAGGTCACCTATATCCTTATTTATGAGGTCCACAATGTCTCATTTCATTGCCTTACAGATGAGGCTGGTTAAACTTATGGGTCTATACTTACCCAGGTCTGTTGCCGAGCTGCCCTTGTGCTGAGGGATAACAGTCACTGTTTTCCATTCAGTGGGGACAAAACCAGTACTCAAGCTGTGGTTGAATAAAGTGCCTAATGGAGTAGTTAGGTCTTGTTTTAGAACATTAAGAATACAGCCCAGAATGCCATCTGGTCTCATGGGGGCTGTGTTGTTAACCTTGGAGAGAGCATTGATTACTTGCTTCCTGGAGATGCAGGGTGTAGGAGATGATGAAGGCATGGTTTGTGATATTGTTGAGGGGGTGGGGGGGTGGAATTTTTGCCAAACCTGTCTGCTAGCAGGTTTGCAATTTCCGCATGGTCAATGTGTGTGATGCCATCCACGGTTAGTTCAGCACACATCTGAGCCCTACCTTTTAGGTTGCAGACGTAGCTGAATAAAGCCTTATAGTTATCCTTGGCTATGGTTCCTAAATTTGTCTCATAGTTGCTCTTTGAAGATTTTATGAGTTGTCTTATTTGTTTGTTTAGGCTGAGGAGGGCGCTCTTCCAGTTCTGGGGTCTCACTTTTGTATTTTTAGACAGCAGTTTCTTTCACTTATTGTACAAGTGTTTAATGCTAGTCGTCCACCAGGATGGTTGTTTTTTTTTCTTGAGGCTCTTGCTTTAATCCTATCCAGCACAGCTGTGTCTATACATTTGTGTAGATGTTTATACAGGGTATCAGTGTATACCTTAGCATAGCCGTCAATGCCATCTGTGGAAACTGGAGCTTGCAAGTCAATTATACCTTCCCTTAGGAGGGTATAGTTACCTTTGGCGAAGTGTTTTAGCCTGACTTCTCCTTTGGGGAGTTCTGATGCTATTGCTACTTTAAAAATGACTGATTTATGGTCAGATTTAATTAGTGCAGGCCCTACACTAGAAGTGTCTCATCTGTCCCTCATATTGGTGAGGACTAGGTCTAGAATATTGCAGATCCTTGTGGGGTGATGCAGTATTTGTTTTAGGGCATTTTGAGTTAACAAAGTCCAGGAAATGTTGTACAAGTGGGTTTGGGCTTGTTTAAGTTTCCCAATTAATGGAAGGATAGTTGAAGTCACCCATGACTAAGGTGTTAGGTTGTACCTTAATTGTTCCAAGTAGGTCTAAATAAGCTGTGTGGGTATCTTGGTTCATGGAAGGAAACCGAGAACCCGTAACTGATGATGACCTGAAGGGAGGTCTTACCCATGATAATTTGGACTTGGAGTAGCTCCATAGAGTTTTCTTGTCTAACCAGTCAAGGGGATGTAATTATCTTTAACGAAGATCGATACTCCACCTCCTTTGGTTCTCACACCTTCAATTTGTGGCCTGAAAGTATGGAAAACATTGTAGCCTTGCAAGGCCGGGGTACGTTCTATGGCCTTGAGCCAGGTTTCTATGATGAACAGATGTTAACACCTTCCAGGAAGAGGAGTGCTTCCAGACAGTGCAGTTTCTGATTTAAATTCCTAGCATTTAGCAGCATGACCCTTAGTTTCTTTGTGCTTGATATTTTCATGTTAGGAATTTTGTTGTTGTGACCTTGCCTAAAAAGGCATTATGGGGGAGGCAATTACATTAGCCAGCAAATGAAAGCATAGAGATGCAAGGTGAAGACCATCTCTGGCAAAGAAGCATGGTTTATCTACCAGGTTGAGAGGAACCTTAGAATGACACCAGAATCTAAGCCAATTATTGAAGTCAATCATTTTCTGTTTATATTGTGGTATCATTCTAGGTGAGGGTAAAATAGTGCTCAAAGCTAGGGACATACCTGCCTGGGACACATATTCAGAGAATGCAATCATGGCTCTCTTCATATAGTCCAGAGAGATACATCTCGAGTTGTTCACACCAACATGAACTATGACAAAGTCATAACGGTACTTATTGATGAGAGACTTGTGTACATGTGTAATCTGGTGAATCCTTGCACCAGACAGACAGCTGACTGTAACCTTCTCCTTGTTCAACCTGGTGAGTGGGGCATCTGTATGTCTCACTATAGAATCACCAATAACTAAAAACATTTGGAATAGTTGTGCATTGCCTTAAGGGCTTATTTGTTTAGACACAGGTGCTAATGTTTTTATGTGCATTGGATGCTTTGGGTGTTGTGTTAGGTGTAGCATGTTTATGTTTTGGAGGTCTCTGGTATTTACATAGATTTCTGGAGAGTACCTCTGCATATGAAGATTTATATGTTGGATGTATATTATGAATATGAGGCATGGTGTGTGAGCTGACAACCTGTTTAGTGGTGCTGTTCTGGGTGTGAGTGAGCAGTGATTTCAGATTCTTATTGTAGGAGCATCTCTTGCAAATTGTACTTGAGTGATTTAGGAGTAAGGAGTTGTCAGTGTATATGAAACAATTGCTACACTGCCTCAAAAAACCCATGTCCACTACGTTGGCAGGAGAAACAGAGGGAAACTGACAGTCCATAATGCAAGGTCTGTACCTAGTATCTCAGCAGATAAGGAAAAAAAAATGGGGGTATCAGTCAGGGAGCTATTTTAGGGTGACTAACCTATGGGGTATACAGTAGGAGGTCTATAAAAGAGGGGATCTATAGGGTCTGATGGTGATACAGGTAAAATCTCTGCTGGGTGTTTCACTTAACAGTTGAGAGCTATTCAAGAGCTGATCTGCTAGATAGCGCCACTTCTAAGGGAAAATACTTCTATTGGAGCTTTTGCGTCAATAACCACCAAGAGTTACCCCCTCTGTACTGTGGTGCAAGATGGTGTGCTATGAGCAAGCAAAAGAAAAGCAGCTAATTCAAAGAAACCAATGAAAAAGCTCAGACTGAGCCCTGCACCAATGAAATAGCTCAAACTGATTCCTGAACCAGTAGCCGTTAATTAGGTAGTCTTTCTGTATGCTTCTACCACAAGGGTACAGGGGCTTCTCCAAAGAAAAGATGTCCTGATTTTTAGTGCTCAGTGTACAAACAGAACTGAATTCAGACAGTCTGACTCCAATCTGTACTACGGCCAACAGAAGTGCAATGAGACAACAGAAAAAGCAGGCTATACTTTTTTTAATTAAACAAGTAACAGTATAAAAAGCAGCACAGTGTTTCTTGAATTAATAATAGCAACATAATAAAACAGCAGAACAAGATATTTTCTTAAATTAAGTAAAAACAGCAGTTGGTGTTAAATACAAAGTGCAACAAATGCAATAGTAAAATACAGTGCAAAGCAGCAGCAAACAGTATAGTTTTTTAAACTGCTGAAGTGCAGTCACAGTATATAAGAGAAGTGGAAAGAAAATTCTTAGAGCCCTTTTGTGGGTTTCACAGCTCAGAAAGACCAGATAAACACCTACAACCACTAGATGAATAATCCCAGTCCTCCTAATGTAAAAGCACAGTGAGAGGGTATCCAGAGTGAAGTGCTACCGCAAACAAACTTGAAGATATGGATATAGCAGTGTACCTTAAACAGCTCATAGAAGTGTGACTATTCAATAAAAATACTTCACTTTATATAAATGAGCAAAGAGTCACTCAGTTGTATAGAATTTATAAAGGCACTAAAACAAGATAAGCTGATTAATAAGCTCTCCAGGCAATAAGCTGAACATGCAGAAATCAAAAGTGTTTCCTCAACCTAGACAGACCAGGCTATCTCCCAGTGCACTAGAAGGAAAATCCATGGATCCTGATGAGAAAACAAGTGCTTGCTAGAATAAGAAAAAATACATAACTTTATCCAACAGCTAGCTAGATAATGAATCCACATGAAGTAAATCAGTACAATAGACAATAAGAGGCAAAATGCACTTTTTCAATTTAAGCACAAGGAAAAGCAAATAAATAATCCAAATAAAAAATTCAAGATATCAGCAGCAGTATAGAAAGACAGGAGCTTATTAATCTCAATTTACAGTAGCAGTGGGAAGCTTAAAATCACCAGGTTTAAAAAGAAGACCGACAAACAGGAGGGTCTACTTTGTTTAATCTTGTTCAGCCAACAGTTACCATATAGTGTTTCTGTATGGTTGTCTGTTTAGATATGCAGCTTTGTTGAGCCATGGGCAGTGCCATGTCTCAACAGGGAAGATGGTACAGTTAGTGAATCGAGTGTTCACAGCATATGGATTTACAAACTACACAAAAAATTTTTGTGCGGCATGCCATGTTTGTAATAAACATCATGCACAAGGGGCTTTGAAGCCTAAGCAAGGGAGTTTCCCTGCACCACCGTACCCATTCCATACTATCTGTATGGATTTCATAGAACTGAACAAATGTGAAAATAAGAAGTATTGTCTTGTCATTATAGATATGTTTTCCAAATGGGTGGAAGCTTTTCCGACCAAAAATCCAGATGCAGGTACTGTTGCAAAAGTCCTTGTTAAAGAAATTATTTCTAGATTTGGCATACCGGAAAAGATCTACAGTGACAACGGCACACACTTTGTAAATCAAACTATACAACAGTTGAGCCGATATTTCGGAATTTCCTTAAAGAACCATTGTGCATACCATCCACAATCCACAGGACTAGTAGAGAGGCATAATGGGGTTTTGAAAAATAAACTTAGGAAGTTAATTAGTGAGACACAAAAGAATTGGGTGTACTGCCTGCCTCTGGCATTGTTGAGCATGAGAACTGTTCCGAATGCAAAGGGGTTGACTCCTTTTGAAAATTTATTTGGGAGGGCATACTATATACCTCAGTGGAAACCTCTCATGCCTGCAGACCAGGAGGCCGACAGTTCACTCGCAGAATATATGAGATGACTTTTAAGTAATAAACAACTTTTGCAGTTAAATTCTGTTTCAGATAAAGAACAAACCAGACCATCGGAAGCAGCAGTAGTACCAGGCACGTGGGTCTGGGTGAAAGTCATCAAGAGAAAAAATTGGACATCACCGAAGTGGGAAGGGCCATACCAAGTGCTACTGTCAACACCCACTGCAGTCAAGATCGTAGAGTGAGCATCCTGGATTCATCTGACACACTGTAAATTGGTTAAAAACTTTGAACTGGACAAAAAACTTGTTACTGTTACACAAGAACAAAATGACCAGATATGGAGCAAATAGGAATACAGAACAACCTCAGAAGTATTGCATGATCATTCTGATAACTATACTGATAACATTAATCTTTTTGCTGTGGCCTTTCCTCTTTCCAGCCACACAAGCTGAACTGAATAAACGAGATGCGTTACTCATAGACCGGCATCCGAACTTTAACACTTACCAAGCAATTAAATATGTGTATGCTGAGACTTTTAATGTTTAAAATTGTTGGGTTTGTACAGCTATACCAACAGCATACAGGGGATTGTTAATGACTGCTGTCCCCCTAGGGGTCAATGAGACCTGGGAAAATTTGATTTTTGATACTATGACTGTGAAATCACAAGACAAAATAGCATTGTACCTGCCTGTTACACAAAAGGGAATTGTATGTTTTTACAAAAATGATACTGTTCAGGTGGGTTGGAGCAATTGTAATGCGACTGTTCCTTACAAGTGTTATACCAAAGCTAATAATGCAGGTTATATTTGTGATACAAACTATGACTCATATTTCGAATCAATGCACAAAATGGTTGATGAAGTACAACATAATCCAGTTCTTTTTAAACAACTATCTATCATTGATAAGAAAATGTTTCATGCAGGACAAGTATATATTAATACTAAAGTAGAGAATTGTTATTTTGTGTGTGGGAAAAAGGCATACAAATGGTTACCTGAGAATTGGTCTGGCAGTTGTTTTTTGGGTTACCTGGTTCCGGCCATATGACACACTGCAGTTTTGCTTCAGGGAAGATATCGAAATGTCAGAGAGGTCACCAAGAAACCTGGAAATTCGATCAAGAGACCTGAGAATCCAGTGGGACGAATTGAAGCAGGCTGGAGAAACCATAACTCC
Source organism: Protopterus annectens (assembly GCF_019279795.1). Lineage (NCBI taxonomy): Eukaryota > Metazoa > Chordata > Ceratodontiformes > Protopteridae > Protopterus > Protopterus annectens. Next base: position 668,033,000 of record NC_056732.1, read on the forward strand.
ATAAAAAACAAAGATAAACTGACACACATGGACTTAAGTGACACTATTATATCATGGGCAGGTATAGCCCCTGCATATGGCGCAGTAAAATCGATTTGGGAGCTGAGAAAACTGTCCAAACTTCTTGAAGTAATGAGCAATGCAACTTTTTCTGCTCTCGAATTAGTAACTGATGAACTGAACGCTATGAGAACTGTGGTGCTTCAAAACCGCATGGCTCTCGACTTCACCCTAGCGGCGAAAGGTGGTACGTCTGCTTTAATAAATGAGGAGTGCTGTTTGTATATTCCTGACAACCAGCATGAGATAAACAACCATCTTGAGGTGATTCAGCAAGTGTCGGCCATGACCAAACCAGGCCCAAACCCACTGATGGATTTATTTCAGAATTTGTTTGGGGGGTGGGGTAACATCCTAATGAACATCTTGATTGCCATTTGTGTGGGATTACTCCTGTTAGGAGTGTGTATTTGTTGTGGTATTCCCTGCATGAAAAGATTAATTAAAGATTTTATAGAAGTGTCAGTTTCTGAGACTTTGTATCAAAGTACTGAATTTGAAGAACTGTTGAAAGATGGAACACTTTTATAAGTTTAAACTGAATGACTCTCTTAACTGCACATTCTGAATGAAAGAGGTTAGGAGAAGAAGCAAACTGTTTATGCTTTTGAAAATAGAATAAAAAATATTAACAGGTGGGGAAATGTTAGAAAAATATGTATTAATGTATATGTTTAGTGCTTATTAGAAGCTAAAAGGGTTAACACATTTCATTCTATTTTATGTACAGCTTAGTTTTGTATGAAACTACAAGATGCTTTTCAAACTGCAATATGCTTTCTGAAACTGCAAGATGCTCTCTGACCTAGTATTTGCTAGCACAGTAAAATTCATGTTTATGCCTTTTGGAAATGTACTGAGAAGCAGGTGATTATCTGCTAGGTCAGGAAAATACTGAATAGAACAATACTGTTTTCTATAATGTTATTGAACTTGAACAATCAGCTCTGTTTGTGTTATGAGAACATGCACAGCTGCAGAAAAGATAGATACAGTTGAACAAAGACTGCTTGAAGAAATGAACTATAATCTGTACTTGCTTTGTGCTCGAATTAGCCATAGTACCTTGAATGGTAACATTGCATAGTGAGAAGTTGTATCTGACCGGTGGTCATCAAGGCCACATTGTTTTTCTTAGGAAGTTCTTTTGTAAACTTGATGTGCCAGCAGAAAATCATGGACAAACAGCTGCTATGAAATAATATTGAAAGAACTTGTGATTTATTACGTCAGCTTAGTAGGCAATGTCTTGTAAGAAATGTATAAGAATGGCTTCACTTCCTGATTTTAGTTAGACAAACTCTGTATTAGCACGTTTTTGTCTCCTTGCTGCAAGATTAAAGTGCCTTAACCTGAACCTGCCATGTGTTGATCTTTTTGAAGTTGTTTTTCCTTTGACATTGTCTGTCTGTACTTTCTTCTGTCATTACAAATATTGGGGATCCTTGAAACCAGAGCTTAAGTCTCACTCCACCTTAGCTGCTTCTAGGTCTGTGGTCTACACCCACAATCTCACCTTGGATGATAGTTTCACTGTAGCAACCTGATCATCTCTCAATACCTTGCAAGACACTATAAACTGTACATAAATTGTAGGTTCACATCTTGTTTGATAATGCCTGTTAACAAGGATATGCTCTCCTAGAGTGGCCACCCAATAAAATTAGCTAGGGACCAATCATAAGAGTTCAAAGGTGAATATCTTCCTTATCAGATATGAAAGTTGCAGGTATTATCATAGTGATGAAGAGGTGTATCCTCTGTCTAGACTCCTTCCTTTTGCTCTATGTGTCTAGCCTGTTGTCTTAGTGTAGGGGACAACTTCTTGGGGTTTTTGCTTGATCAGATCTGGTGAGGTGCATTGTGAGATGAAGGGAGAAACTGACACTTTGGAAAATGGACTTCTTCTAGTAGAGCTATCGTTATGATGCCCATAATTTTGTTTGTATTTGCTATGTATTTCCTATTTGACATACAGTAATGCTATTCCATTTAGTGCTGTAAATGTAGTGCATTGTAGTAAGTGTGTACGCAGTAATTACTGACTCTTCTTATCAAGAATTATTAAATTGTAACTAATCCATTGACCACACAAATTGTTAACAGCTAAAACAATTAAACCATACTGCATTAAAAATAATGTGCTTATAAAGCATTGTCCAGGGGTGCTGCCTTGATGTAGGGATTTTACCTCATATCCTACTTTCTTACTATACTAACACAGAGTTTCTTTTGTCTTTGTTACAGTATTCATTACTTCAGATACAGCTGGTTTAGACTTTAGTTTCTATTTTCTAGTAATTGTTTTTTTTGACAGCCACCAGAATTAAACTTACCAAGGCGTTACTATGTCTGGGCAACTTAGATTCTGCATCTCAGCTCAAAAGATAATTTCCCTAATTACACCAATTTGCTCACCCAATATTTCTGACAGAGTACTCTACAAGGAATTTTTAAAGTCTGCCAACTCATTACACTCCCAAAACTTATGTTGTCACTTACCTCTTTCTTCGCCATCACACCTCCAACAATTGCTATCTACCTGAGAAAAAAATTCTTTAGAGTCTGCTTGGGGTATAAAATACCTATGAGTTGCAAACATTTTCAAGAAAAATCTGAATCTTCTAGATCTTGTTGCATATTTGGGAGCCATACATATGTCTGCCCATTGTTTCATTGTGAATTGCTTGTCCGATTTCTCTTCCCAATCTATTCTAACCTCCTCTGATTGATTCCTATAGTTATAATGCAATATTTTATATGCCCTAATATTTATCCCTTTTTTGGTCAGGATGCCTATTCCATTCTAGATTCAACTAAAAACTCTACAGGTCTTTCACTTAGGATTCCCCATTCCTTTCTGTTTGTTTATACTCTGATAGCAACCCTGATAGAGAAGGCAGTCTCAAACCTGCAGTCTCAATGTCTTCTTGGCCTCTTCCCACTCTATTACCTTTCTCTCTATAGTTATTTGCTCCCGATACCTTGGTTCTTTTTCCAATTTTCTCCAGTAAATTCCAACCATCTCTTGCCTATTCTCTGCACCCTTAATTGCAGTCATCCCTATGGCAGACTCTCATTTCTCCATTCTCATGTTGGTTTAGTTCTTAGAATACTTTCTACTACTTTATAAATATAATATTTTGCGTGACTGTTATTATTCTCCTTAAAGATCTGCATCCAAAATCCTACTCTCTCCTTATTTCTTGAATTTTCTCCCTGTTTCATCATCATCCGTTTCCTCTTTGGATTATAGCTTTCTGCTTGTGTTACGTATATGAACCTTAAAAGTGTAGCTCTAAAATATCCCTTCAAATCAGGTAATCCTAAACCACCTTTTTTTAGTGCAAGGATCAACTTATCCCACTTGACCCTTGCTTTCTTCCTGTCCCAGAAAAAAATCCTTCATCTCTTTATTAATTACTGTCCACATCTTCTCTTCTGGTTGATAAAAATATACCTGACCTGTATGTAAAACTAAATGAACTAAAATATTTTCACTGCTTGTATCTTGCTATCCATATCCATAAACTAGAACCTCCAGTTTCTTCATTTTTGTATTATCTTCTGTTTAGTCTCTTCCCACATATCCTTAGCTGCCACAACAGAATCTTTTTTAACCCTTACTTCTAAATACTTCATTTACCATATCTACATAAATATGGGTATTGCTGAATCAGTTCATGTCTAGGTACGTAGTTTACAGCTATAGTCTTTGTTTTGTATCAGTCGAGGCCCGGGTTAACAACGACCGTCACCAGTACTGTTAGCCAACAGGGTGCTGGCGGAAATTGGGCTACTGTTGGCCGAAGGAGAAGAGGAGGGCGAAGGCATGCCCGAAGGCAGGAAGAGAGGAGGAAGGTTAGGAGTGTAGCAGTGAGGGTAGGAACTTTGAATGTTGGCAGTATGACTGGTATAGGAAGAGAGCTAGCTGATATGATGGAGAGAAGGAAGGTTGATATATTGTGCATGCAAGAGACCAGATAAAAGGGAAGTAAGGCCAGGTGTTTAGGAAATGGGTTCAAATTGTTCTATTATGGTGTGAATGGCAGGAGAAATGGGGTAGGGGTTATACTAAAGGAACAATATGCCAAGAGTGTTTTAGATGTGAAGAGAGTGTCTGACAGAGTGATGTTTATGAAGCTCAAAATTGATGGTGTAATGATGAATGTTGTTAGTGCATATGCTCCACAAGTTGGGTGCGCGATGGATGAGAAAGAGAAATTTTGGAGTGAGTTGGATGAAGTTGTGGTGAGTGTACCCAAGGGTGAGAGACTAGTGATTGGAGCGGACTTTAATGGGCATGTTGGTGAAGTGAACAGAGGGGATGAGGAAGTGATGGGTAGGTATGGTGTTAAGGAGAGGAATGCAGAAGGTCAGATGATTGTGGATGGACATGGCTGTGGTGAATACGTATTTTAAGAAGAGGGAGGAGCATAGGGGGACATACAAGAGTGGAGGAAGATGCATACAGGTAGATTATATCCTATGTAGGAGGGCCAGTCTGAAGGAGATTGGAGTGTGTAAAGGGGTGGCAGGGGAAAGTGCAGTTAAGCAGCATAGAATGGTGGTCTGTAGGATGACATTGGTGATCAAGAAGAGGAGGAGGAGGAGTGTGAAAGCAGTGCCAAGGATTAAATGGTGGAAGTTAAAAAAGGGTGATTGTGAAGTGGAGTTTAGGGAAGAGTTAAGATAGGCACTGGGATGCAGTGGAGAGTTACCGAATAGCTGGGTAACTACAGAAGAACTAGTAAGGGAGACTGCTAGAAAGGTGCTTGGTGTGACCTATGGACAGAGGAAGGAGGACAAGGAGACCTGGTGGTGGAATGAGGAAGTACAGGAGAGTATACAGAGGAAGAGGCTGGCGAAGAAGAAGTGGGATTGTCAAAGAGATGAAGAAAGTAGACATGAGTATAAGGAGATGAGGCATATGGCAAAGAGAGAGGTGGCAAAAGCTAAGGATAAGGCATATGGAGAGTTGTATGAGAGATTGGATACTAAAGAGAGAGAAAAGGACCTGCACCGATTGGCTAGACAGAGGGACAGAGCTGGGAAAGATGTGCAGCAAGTAAGGGTGATAAAGGATAGTGAGGGAAAGGTACTCACAAGAGAGGAGAGTGTGTTGAGTAGATGGAAACAGTACTTTGAGAGATTGATGAATGAAGAGAATGAGAGAGAGAGAAGGTTGGATGATGTGGGGATAGTGAATCAGGAAGTGAAACAGATTAGCAAGGAGGAAGTAAGGACAGCTATGAAGAGGATGAAGAATGGAAAGGCTGTTGGCCCAGATGGCATTCCAATGGAAGCATGGAGGTGCTTAGGAGAAATGGCAGTGGAATTTTTAACTAGATTGTTTAATGAAATTTTGGAAAGTCAGAGGATGCCTGAGGAGTGGAGAAAAAGTGTTTTGGTACCTATCTTTAAGAGTAAGGGTGATGTGCAGAGCTGCAGTAACTACAGAGGGATAAAATTGATCAGTCACAGCTTGAAGTTATGGAAAAGAGTAGTAGAAACTAGGTTAAGAAGGGAGGTGATGTTTAGTGATCAGCAGTATGGTTTCATGCCAGGCAAGAGCACTACAGATGCAATGTTTGCTCTGAGAGTGTTATTGGAGAAATAAAGAGAAGGCCAGAAGGAGTTGCATTGTGTCTTTGTAGACTTGGAGAAAGCATATGACAGGATGCCTAGAGAAGAGTTGTGGTATTGTATGAGGAAGTCGGGAGTGGCAGAGAAGTATGTAAGAGGGGTACAGGATATGTACAAGGGTATTTTTATTTATTTATTTATTGCCGTTGGTTTACCAGGATAGTCCATTGGGCCATAAAGAACCCGTTTTCAATGGAGTCCTGGGGAGAAAAGCTTAATAACAGAATGTATTTTCAACATTTAACAGTAACAATCTTAGTACAGAGAGTTATTAATATTATGTAAACAGAATAAAAGTAGAACTAATCAAATTTAGAATAGCAGTCATAACAGTTAATACATTAAGAAGAAACCTACTAGTAATAGAATAAATGTAAACATTAATACTGATTAGAGAACAAATATCATGGCTACAGAAGTAGAGTATGGTATTGAAGGAGAATTAAGTAGAGTTAGTTATGTGGGGTGGGAACAAGAGCATTCCCACTGTGATGCTAGATGAAGGTGAAGAGACTTTTTGAAGGCAGAGTGGTTAGAGGTGGTGCGGATGAGTGGTGGTAGGGAGTTCCAGAGGCGAGCGAGGCTGAAGGAAAGAAGGTTTTTGCCTGGGGGATGAGTCGGTTTGTGTACTTTGAGTAGATTTTGATTATTTGACCTTAGAACTCTGTTAGGTAGGTGCATTTTAAAGGCAGAGGAAAGAGAGGGACAGAGGGAAGGGTTGAGAATAAGCTTATGGGCTAGAGTTAGTTGAGTGTAAGTTAGTTGATTGGGGAGTTCTAGCCATTTTAGCTTATGGAGGGAGAAACAGTGGTGGGTGGAGGACTTTTGGCTGGTGGGTAGTGTGACAGTGGTGAGGACTGCAGTGGGAGTGACAGATCTGTTTAAGGTGGAGGTGGGATTACATCAAGGATCAGCTCTGAGTCCTTTCTTATTTGCAATGGTGATGGACAGGTTGACAGATGAGATCAGACAGGAGGCCCCGTGGACTATGATGTTTGCAGATGACATTGTGATCTGTAGTGAGAGTAGGAATCAGGTTGAGGAGACTCTGGAGAGGTGGAGATATGCTCTAGAGAGCAGAGGAATGAAGGTCAGCAGGGCTAAGACAGAATATATGTGTGTAAATGAGAGGGAGGGTAGAGGAATGGTGAGGATGCAGGGAGTAGAGTTGGTAAAGGTGGACGTGTTTAAGTACTTGGGATCAACAGTTCAGAGTAATGGTGAATGTGGAAGAGTGGTGAAGAAGAGAGTACAGGCAGGGTGGAATGGGTGGAGACGGGTACCAGTAAGAGTGAAAGGGAAGGTCTACAAGAGGGTAGTGAGATCAGCTATGTTATAGGGTTGGAGACAGTGGCATTGACAAAAAGGCAGGAGTCAGAGCTGGATGTGGCAAAGTTAAAGATGTTAAGATTTGCACTCAGTGTGACTAGGATGGATAGGATTAGGAATCAGTATATTAGAGGGTCAGCTCATGTTGGACAATTTGGAGACAAAGCAAGAGAGACGAGCTTGCGTTGGTTTGGACATGTGCTGAGGAGGGATGATGGGTATATTGGGAAAAAGATGCTAAAGATGGAGCTGCCAGGTAAGAGGAAAAGAGGAAGGCCTAAGATAAGGTTTATGGACGTGGTGAGAGAGGACATGCAGGCGGTTGGTGTGACAGAGCAAGATGCAGAGGATAGGAAGAAATGGAAAGAGATGATCCACTGTGGCGACCCCTAACAGGAAAAGCCAAAAGATGATGATGATGTCTTCATTAATTGTATACCCTGAAAAGACTTGAAACTCTTGGAATGTTCACAATACTGGGATGTCCTTTTCTGGTTTTTATCAGGCACAAAATAATATTGTCTGCAAATAAAGCCAACTTTTATTGATTACCATACCGATTATATCCTTGATTTCTGAGTCCCTTATTTTGTTGCCAGTAGCTCTAAATATAAAGTAAATAAAGGGGAAAGAGGATACCCATGCCTGGTTCCTCTGTTCATACTCAATGTATCAAAGAGGAACTCTCCCATTTTAATTTTTGCCTGCGCTCCTTCATATAGCCATCTAATTAGCCTAATTATTGTATCCAGGAATACAAATGCTTCCATTGCCCTCATAAATTCTAAGCTGACTCTGTCAAATGTTTTGGCTGCATCAAGACCTACCAACAAAAAAAACAAATTTTCTGACATCCTTTTTCCCTCTGGATCATCATTTTTCTGTTAATGTTGTCAAATTTTGCCTCCACTCCACAAAACCACATCGATCCATATATATCAATTTTGGCAACACCTTTGCCATTTTCTAGCTATTATAGACATAAACATATTATAGTTATGATTTAAAATTAAAATGAGCTTATATAAAGGTAGGTCTGATGAGTCTTTACTGATTTTAGGTATTAGAACCACCACAGCTTTCTTCCAGTATGTTGGTGCTTCCCCTCCTTTTAAAATACTGTTAAACAAAACCTTCCAGATCTTTATCACTTTTTCCTCCTAGTTTTCTAACTCTTACAGGAATATTATCTATTCCTGGAGACTTTCCTGCAGATTGATGAAATGTCAATGTTTTTATCTCATCTCATTGTATCCTAACTGTTAATTGTTGCGCCTCATCTACCTCTAATCTTGGCATAACTAAATATTCCATAAATATTTCCAATTTTGCCTTTTCTTGATTTCCACTACTTTATACAAAATTTCATAATTTTTTTTGAAATATCTCCACAGGATCTCTTATTATTTTTCTTGTTGTAGGCACCCTATGTTTAGCATCAGCTCTTTTTACTTTCTGTTGTTGAAGTTATTGTGCTGAAAGTTTTTACGCTCTGGAGTTATTATCCAAAAAAACTAACAGTTGCTTAACAGCAGTCTTTCAAAACTCGTGCATATTATCCAGATACTGCCTTACTTTCTCTTTAGCAGTTGTGCCCCTTCTTGTCCTGTGAGATCCATCTTATTCTGCAATAGTTTAACTTTTGTCAGCCCTTCTAAATAATTGCTGTAATTTCTTAACCATAACTTTTTTCTTTTATTTTTACCTTATTTTAAACTTCACTTTTGTTTTATCCCACTCACTAGCTATAACTTCTGAAGACATTTCTATCTTTTATTAATAACTTGTGTAATTTCCACTACCAATTCCTTAAATTCCTCTCTTTTTAACAGATAGGTGGGAAAGTAGCAGTGTCTCATTTGTACTTCTTTACCCTACATTTTTATCTTAGTTATTATTGGCACATGACCTAAAATATGACCAAATGCCATGTGACCTGGACCACCAGGAAAGCCAAAAATGAAAGGATGCCATGAATAGTTGTAAAAAACACGCATAGCTTTAATTTAACTAATGATAAGAACCAAAATAAATAAATAAAACCTACATAACACCCAGTAGTTAAGTGCTATCATCCGGTAAGCTGTAACAAGAGCTTACCGGATGAAAATGCTTAACAGCTGGGTATTATGTTGGTTTTGTTCATTTCATTTGGTTCTTAACAATTAATAAATTAATGCTCTACATTTATTTTTCAACTGTTAATGTCTGCCTTTCATTTTTGTTATTTCTGGTGGTCTGGTTTGCATGGTCTTTGGTTATAGTGTGGCTTTCTTTGTGCGGAAACTGCCTCTCGGTTTTGTGTTACTAGCATGATCGAAAATAGTTATTGAATGTGTGTTGAAGCTTTCAATTAAATGCATATGTTCCTGTGAAATATAAATTCTGTCTTGTCTAGCCCAGTTATCGTAGCTTGGGGAATAATATGTAATTTTTTTTCTAGTTCCTACTTCTAAATTCATGACCTTCATACCAAATGTTTTCATAAATGTCTTCAAAAATCTGCCCACTTATGTTATATTTTCCTTTCTAGGTCCCCCAGATACATCCTTGCTGTTGCAAATCAAGTTCTAGTCGTACCCACCTATAAGTAATACTACTGTATGTATGTGTGTGTGTGTGTGTGGGGGGGGGGGGGCTGGTCTCCCAAGAAAAAACATATTTATGCAGTCTTGTTGTTGCTTTATTTTTCATATTTGTATGCTTTCTTTTTCTTGCAATGTGTCAGTTCAGTATATGATTCTAACATGGTGAGGGACTGTTTGAACAATAACTGCTTTCAAGAAAAATAAACTGAGCTCTACTCCTGTGGAAATTTATATATATATATATATATATATATATTTAGTGAACAGTTGTCTTTGTTTGTGGTTTCAGTTGTTTCTGTTGTTAGCAGTTAATCTTTTCATTGTACATAGCTGTCAAAAGTTTAGTTTGATGAATCAAGCTTTTACAAACTATACCACCCCAGCCATGCAAGGCTACAATGCCTTCCACATGTTCAGACCTCAAAATGAGTATGAAGGAATCAAAAGTGGAGTAGTATCCATCTTCATTAAAACCAAATACACTTCGAGACGGGTCAAACAGCATGACTCTGTCGAACTACTCCATGTCCAATTAATTATTGGGAAAGTATCATATCATATCATTGCTAGCTATAAATCTGCCATGATAAGCACACCACTTATTTTGATTTATTGGAATCCCTCACCATACAGCCCAACAGCTTAGTCACTGGAGATTTCAACTATCCTTCCATAGATTGGGAGACATACACAATCAAAAACAAGATCACCTAGAGGTTTCTGGACTATGTTAACCCAAATGCTGTGGAACTGATAGTCTGCACCCCTACTAGGGGCTGTAATGTTCTGGACATAGTACTCACCAACATTGTGGGCCACTGTACTTCCCCATGCATGATACCCTCCCTGGTTAGGTCAGACCACAAATCAGTCTCATTTGAAGTAACTACTTGAACTGACACCTTCACAGGAACAGCCAACTAAGGGATGATGTAAAAAGTTTCATACACCCGCAATCGCAGATATCAATGATCACTATGAAAAAGTGTATGCAAATGGCCTGTATAAACACTTAAGTTACTGTATAAACTCTGCTGTGCCTGACTGGATCAAAACCAGGTCTTCCTGTAAAAACAAGCCACAGTGGGAGACTTCAAGTATAAACAGATTATATAACAAGAGGAAGAAACTGCTGTCCAAAAGCCAGAGGGATATCACTCTGCAGAGGAAGAGTTCCCTCTTAAGCTTAAACAAGAAATCATGAAATTATGAAACTAAAATCGCATCCTTAGCTAAGGGATAATCATAAGGCAGTCTTTAACTATGTCTGAAGCCTAAAAGGGAATACCCAGCTTTGCGCCAAATCGGTTGTAGATGTGATCACTCATACTACACTGGAAGATATTGCCAGCCTGCTAGCTGACAGATTAAGTGCAAACTTCACCCCCTTATCCACACTTACCATATCCCAAAGCATACCTGACACCAGCTCTCTGCCTAGTATCTCTAGAGAACAGGTCATCTCAGCGCTCGCCAAGGCCAGAAACATAGCCTCAATGGAACCAGATAATATCTCAGGTTATTTACTAAACAATCTAAAACAAGACCTAGTGGACCCACTTTGTGGTCTATTTAATCAAAGCTTGAGAACTGGCTATGTTCCTGCAGAATGGAGAACAGCAACAGTAATGTCCCTGCACAAAGGGGGGGGGGGCATCCACCGACCCTGGGAACTACAGACCAATAAGTCTAAACAGCCTCATCCATGAGGCCATAGAAAGAATTATCAACAAGGACGTAGATAACCTCCAAACGCTGGACCCAACTCAGTATGGCTTTGTTAAGGGTAGGTCATGCTTATTAAATCTGGTAGACTGCTTTGAAAATGTCACCAAAGCCATGGACAAAGGTAAGACTGTGCACACAGCCTATCTCATCCTTGGCAAGGCTTTTGACACAATTCCCTACTCTGGCATCATTGAAAAACTCTCCCAGATAGGGATTAACTCTTATGTTACTAGATGGGTATCCAGTTGGCTCACTAACAGAACACATTCTGTCATAACTGATGACTCCACCTCCACCAGTAGATCCGTCACCAGTGGACTACCACAGGGGTCTGTGCTCGGCCCCTTATTGTTTGGCATCTATTTCCCAGAAGTGTAAGCTAAAGCAGACAGCCCTTACCTCACCAGGTTCACTGATGATTGCAAACCGGGAGCAATCACTGAGTCCCAAGAAAGGCTAATACAAACAAATGATTGGTGCCAAAACCATGATCTAAAACTAAATGCAAAAAAATGCATTATTATTCCCTTTGGCAAAATGGAATTCCCTACAAATTACAATATTGACAGCACCCCCCCCCCCCAAGTTCCAATCCAGTGGTGTGAGACTTGGAAACACAGGTTGATAGAAAGCTGAACTCTGACGACCAAGTTTCCACAGTGGTTAGGAAAGCCTTCTACATAGTGCACCTCATAAGCAAGGGCATAGCATCCAGGTCAAGGGATGTTACAACTCCACTGTACTTGATCCTCATCAGACCATTAATAGAGTATAATGAACCCTTTTGCATGTATCTAACCAGACACCTGCAGCAGCTGGAGAGACTTCAGAGGTTTCTTACTAAGAAAATGCAGGGACTCCATACCATGACCAATGTGGACTAGCTGAAAGCCCTGTCACTTTATTCTTTATCTTATAGGCTGCTGAGAGGTGACTTGTGCCTGGCCTATAGGGCAATCTCCAACTCTGTCCTAATGGAAATGCTGCACATCGGCTAGTCAAATGGCAGAAGAGTTACTCGCACTCGCTGTAGGGATCTCAGCCTAGCTTGTGACATTAACAGAACATACTGGAGATACAGATATGTTTCCCAGAGACGGCTGCTTCTCTAGAATAGAGTTCTATTCATGTAAAACAGAACTCCTCACTGACCCTATTCAACCAGATGGGAGACCACAAATTCACCCCTGGGGTGGCACCCACATCCCTCATGGACAGGGGTAGCCGGCGTTGATCACAGATCCACTCTATTCATAAATTCATTCTGCAAACTACCTAAAAAGAGTAAATGGAGATAATTGGGATTAACATGGCAAGGCTTGTAAAGGCTCTAGTGCCGCTAGCCTAGTAACCTCTTATGAACCTATGAACCATAATTTTTATATGGAATCATTTACTTTCTTGAGAAAAGAAAAAAAACATTTGGCTAACATCTTGGATATACATTTTTTTAAACAAGAGTTTTCAAAGCTCAAAAAATGTCCCTGTCCCCCTCACATGTGAATATTTGAGCATGCACACATATACACAAATGGACCTTGTTGCCTCGGATCTGAATAAGTTAATTTTGTAATTGGCTTTTCCCAGACGTGCCTGAAATGCACTTTTCTCTTTAATGTGGAATTATTTAGATTGTGCATATTTGCTGATATTGATGGATTGTAACGACAGAAGTTTGAGTAAACTTTTATGATGGAAATGTTATGAATTGTGCAGTTTTGTCGTTATTGGTTCATATATTTTGTTTCTTTGCTTACTGGGAACATTTTTAAAACTACAAATTTAAAACACACTCTAAGTGGTGCTGTATTATATAAGGAATATAATTTAGTACAATCAGGAAGGTGAAGCAAAGAACACATGCATGTATGCATGGTCCTAAATATGTGTGCAAGGGGCCTATGATTTGAAAACAGCCCAAAGGTAAACTTTATCTGCCACTGGCCAGATGCATTATCTTTGAGCATGGATTTCAGTGCTGTTTCAATGAATGTGAGTTTCAAGGGCAGAGAAATTTTAATACTAAGTCTGTTTTCATTGTGAGACTGTACTGCTTTGTTTAGCAAATGTCTATCAGTGTTTCTGCTATAACATTTAAACAAGTAAATGAAAAACTCACCAACAGAGGTAACAATGATACTGAATTTATTATTAATAAAAACACACCAATATTTTGCGCTTTTGTCCCTCCCTCAGGGGACTTCATCAAAATGTATATAAAATCAATAAAATAATTTAAATAACTTGTCAGCACATACTATTGGTTTCACACAGACGAATAGTAACCTAAAAAAGATCACGTACTGTATTGTTCACAGGTTGAATGGGAACAAGTTAATGATAGTTAATGATAGGAACCAAGTTAATAATTTAAAAAAAGCATCAAAATATTGTGTAAAACATTGTAAGACATTGTCATATCATGTGATATGTTCAAAATTTGTATCAGTTAAAAAGTATTAAATTAGGGAAGGATTTGTTTTTGCCATTGCTCCTGCCCCAAAGTGCAAACAAAAATACATAACCTGCCTTATAGATTGTCAGCTTTTTCTTTTAAAACTGGTATTATAGAAACAGAATCATTCAATCCAGGTGGGAGATTTGCAGCCAATCTCAGATGCCATTGTAGTTCCTTTTTACGCAAAAGATTTTTCCAATCTCTCCCTCTTGATTCAGTGTTCAAAGATTCTAATATGCCAAATCTAACTCTAACAAACCCCTTGCAAACTAAGGAATGTCTTTATAGAGCATTAGTTTCTTGCTTATGTTTGCTTTTGTAGATATGCTCATAAATTCTGTTTTTTAAGGCTCTCTCAGTTTTTCCAACATAGAATCCACTACATATTTTACACTTAGCCAGATAAACTACCCTGTTAGCAAAACAATTCCCTTTCCTAACATTGATTTTTGTTTTTATTTGGTTTGCCAAAATAATATCATGTTTTTTAATAATATAAGGGCAATGACTACTCCCTCCACAGGGTTTCATACCTACACCAATAATTTGATTTTTGTGCACTTTATTTTCTAAAACTTTTTTGATATTACTGCCCACTTTACTGATAAATACAGACATTTTCCCCACTACTGTTTTCATATCATTGTTCACTCTAGATATATTCCAGTTTTTCTTACTAATATTCCTTATTTCCCCTGAGATGGGATTATGTTGTACAATACAAGCCTTTTTGTAATTTATGGATTCAGATGGAGAATGAAAATTGTCTATATTAGGAAAACCCACACCCAGAAGTGGTTTATACCTTTTTTCTCATTCATTGTACACTCCCTCTATGATGTCATCCACCATCTTCTTTGGATAGTCCCTCTCTAAGAACATATCCCTTAGTTTAAATAGATTCTCTCTAACATCCTCAAACTGAGATGTCATACGAGCTATCCGTATTGCCTGTCCCTTAACCAGGCTCTTTTTCTATGACAAGGGGTGAATACTTAAAAAAATGGAGATAAGAATTCCAAAATGTATTCTTTCAGTAAATATTAGATTTAAAACCTTCTTGGGTGTGTGAGATAATAGTATCCAAGTAATATATCTTACTAGCATTACATTCATATGCAAATGTCAAGAATTCAGTAGTGTTGTTCAAATAGTCTATAAATCTAGGTATTACTTCTATACTACCTTCCCATAAGATAAATATATCATCCAAAAACCTGATATATAATTTTATATTACTCCAAAAGTCACTTTGAAAAACATGTTTGAGTTCCCACCCCATAAGCACAATATTGGCATAAACAGGGGCACAAACTGCCCCCACTGCTATGCCTCTTACCTGTTAAAAATATTGGTCCTCAAAAAATATATAGTTGTTCTCTAAAATAAGTGCCATCAATTCACAAACTAAACTAATTTGGTCATGATTCAAGGCAGAACAAGAAAAAAAGAGTCTCTTTAAAAAAGTTCTAACCCCTCCATTTTGGGAATAGAGTAAAAGAGATCCTTAACATCAACAGTTAAAAATATTACATCTTCAGACCAAATCTCCTATTTTAACTGTCCTAAAAATCCCCAAGAGTCTTTGACCAGATGAGGGGTTATTTCTACTACATGTTTGACCAATTTATCAACCAGGATTTCCAATGGATGAGTTTTGGAGCCACTGGCCACAACTATAGGCCTGAAAGGTGGCTCATTGATAATTTTTTGAACCTTAGGTATACCAACATTGCAGGAACAATAGGGTTGTGATTCATAAGGAACTCAAAAGTATCATAATTAATACACTGGTCAAGAACATATTCTTCTAAATAAGAGTTTATGCGATTGTAAGAGATATTAATTTGGTTTTTAGAAACTTGAATATAGCTATCGCCATCAAATAAAAGATTTTGCATGACATTAGAATACTCTTCTGAATTAAAAATAACTTCCCCTCCACCTTTATCAGGTACCATAATATGCAAGGTATTATCTTCCCTTATCGGCGTATAATTATTTGCTCTTCTTTGGTTAAATTAGCATAAAACTTTCTCCTTTCTGTCCAAAGTTTATACATATCTTCCATCACTGCTGTCTCAAATACACTAACTAAAGGATGGTGGTGGTGGTGGTGGTGGTGGGGGGGGGGGTGAAAATACTTTTTTTCTTGAATACTCCTTGAATATGATAAACACTATGGTTTGACTCAATATTGCTCTGGGAAAATAATATACCAAAATGCAGTTTTCTAGTGTACATTTTAATATCAATCAAACTATCAGCTATATCTGGTATTTTAGTAGGTACATACTTGAACCCTTTTAAAAACAATGTGAAAAAGTCTTTAGTTATAATTCTGTCAGTATAATTATATATTTTGTAACCTTGATAACAGTATAAGATCTGATCATCAGTATTAATTAATACTTGTGCCTGCCTCTCCCCTGGTTGACATATCCTTTCTGAACTTAGGCTGCATTACTGGGAGGCGTATAATTCATAAGTTCACAGATGTGTACTAGAATAATGGCCCTGGAGCCTTTACAAGCTTAGCCTATAGGATTACCCTGGCATTGTGCCACCCGACCTTAGTTCCTAGTGCCTCTGTCGAGTAGAGGCATTGGAGTGATCCCCAGGGTGAATTTTCTATTTCCCATCCACTCATCAAGATTTCTCTTGAAGAGGGCCAGTGAGGTGCTCTGTTTGGCATGCATGGGAAGTCTATTCCATAGCATGGGCAGTCTCTGGGTTATGAACCTGTCCGTTCAGCATGTTCTGTTGATTGTGGTAATGAGGTAGAGGTCTCTGAAGCATGTAGTGTGGAGGGACTGGGATTTCTTTAGGTGTAGCACTTCTAACAGAGCTGGGTCAGACATGGCTTTGTAAGTCAAGCAGAGATCGCCTCTAATTAGTAGGTGATATGAGACAGAGAATAGTTGGAGTTTTTTGCGTCTGTCCATATAGGACAAGTGTGTAAGGCCTAGGATCCTCTTTGTGAGGTACATTTGCAGCCTCTCCAGTTGTTGCAGGTGTCTAGTGAGGTACATGCCAAATGGGGCATTGTACTCGATGATTGGCCTAATGAGGGAAGAGTAGAGGGAGACAATTACCTCTTTCTTCCTGGATGCAAAATCCTTAGTAATGAGATGTGCCACATAGAAAGACTTTCTGACCACAGTGGCAATGTGGTGGTCAAAAGAGAGGTTGCTGTCAACCTGTGTTCCCAGATCTCTTATAACGCCGTCTGTGTTCAGTGGACTACCATTGATGTGGTAATTCATGGGAACTGGGTTTTTCCCAAAGGGGATGATGACAGATTTTTTGGCATTGAGCTTAAGGCCATGGTTCTGACACCAGTCATTGGTCTCAGTGAGGTCTTTCTGTAGGATATCAACATCACTTGGGGAGTTAATAATAGCTCCCAACTTGAAATCATCTGCGAACTTTGTCAGCCAGAGTCCTTTCGTGCTGCCTGGACTTCAGAGAAGTAAATACCAAACAGGAGAGGACCGTGGAGCGAACCCTGTGGGGCTTCAGTCGTGACTAGTCAACAGTCTGACTTGGAGTCAGCTACTTTCACACTGTGTCTTCTATCTGTCAGCCAGTTTGTAACCCACCTAGTGATATAGGGGTTGATGCCTAGTTTGGTGAGTTTTTCTATGATTCCTGAGTGGGGAATGGTATCAAAGGCCTTGGCCATATCAAAGTAGCCTATATGAACCACCTTGCCTTCATCCACAGCTCTGGTGACTGACTCAAAGAAGTCGACCAGGTTGAGCAGGCATGCTCTATCCTTCACAAAACCAAACTGTGTGGGCTCCAGAGTTTGCAGATTCCCTATATCCTTGTTTATGAGGTCCATTATGATGCATTCCATAGCTTTGAATATCAGACTAATCAGGCTAATTGGGTGATAGTTCCCAGGGTCTGTAATCGCTCCTCCTTGTGGAGAGGGATGACTGTAGTAGTGCACCATTTGGTAGGGACAAAGCCTGAGGTGAGGCTGTGATTGAACAGGTTCACTCTGTAGTTCATGTAGAACACACCCAGGGATATTGTCAGGTCCCATAGAAGCTGTATTCTTGGCTTTGGACAGTGCTGTTTTAACCTGTGCAGCAGTAATACTGGGTGCCTGGCAATCTACTGGTATTGTGATTGCTCCTTTGGGGGGGTAAAGTTGGCACTGAATCTGTCAGCCAGTATATTGGCAATATCTGTTGGCTCTGTATAAGAGGTACTGTTGTGCAGTAGCTCAGATCAAATCTGGGTATTGCCATGGATATTATTTACATAATTATAGAAGATCTTGTGGTTGTCTTTACTATCTGCTGCAATCCTGTTTTCATAGCTAGCTTTAGAGGATCTGATGAGGGATCTCAACTTTTTGTTAAGGCTGATAAGGGAGTTTTTCCATTCTTGGGACATCACCTTATTCTGCATCAGATTCCTTCTTCTCTTGTAGAGTTTTTTAATGGCAGGAGACCACCAGATTGGCTTCCGTTTTTTGGAGGAGAACGTCTTGGTTCTATTGGGTATGGTGAGATCCATGCATTTGTGTACATGTTCATACAGTGCATTGGTGTATGCTTCAGCAGTCATGCAACTATTCTCCATTTGCATGGGTGCCCTGAAGTTAGCCACCTCTTTTTTTAGGAGCCCATAGTTAGCTTTGGAGAAGTTTTTCATGGTAGTTACTTTGCAGGAGGGAGGGCGATTTGTATTTCCAAGGTGATTAGTTTGTAGTCGGATCTAACCAGGGAAGAGTTGACTACTGGTATAGAGCAATGGTCGCCGGTGTTAGTAATGACCAGGTCAAGGATGTTGCTACCTCTAGTGAGGGTAAGAACGAGCTGGTATAGGGCATTGGAATTAATGAATTCCAGGAAACGTTGGGCAAGTGTATTGGTACATGAGTAGTTTTCCCAGTTAATGAAGGGGTAGTTGAAGTCGCCCATTATGAGAATGTTAGGTTGGACCCCAATATTCTCCACAGTGCTTAGGAATGTGGAGTGTGAGTCTTGGGACATGGTTTGGGGCCATACCTTTCAACTCTACAAATTTTTGTAGAATGTCCAGATTTTTGCCTCATATAGTTGGTCCATTTTTCATAAAATTGTGGTTTTCAGACAAATTAGTGGCAAATCATTAAAGACCGAAGTTAGAAATAATGATAGGCATTTCAGTTTCAGATGTCATACCCTTGAGAAAATCCATGCTAAAATCAAAACATGTTATTCTATTACGTTTCTAAGTTTGTAAATGCAATATTAAAAAGTTGTCCCTATATTTGGGCCTTTGTCCCACTTTTATTAAAGGCTTTGTCCAGATTTCTTGCTGTAAGAAGTTGAGAGGTATGTTGGGGACCTATAGCAGGCTATGATCTGAATCGCTGTCTTACCGAATGTTAGCTGCACCTGAAGTATCTCTAATGCATTATGTTGAGCTACCAATCTGGAGGTGTGCACATCCTTTATGAATATGGAAACACCACCGCCTTTGGAGCTTCGGTCTAAGTTCTGGGGCTGAAAGGTGTGGAATGAGTTATAGCCTGGTAGTACAGGGGTGCTTTCTGCTGCTCTAAATCAGGTCTCTGTTACAGCACAATTGTCGATGTTCTCCATTTTAAGGAGTGCTTTGAGTGAGTGCATTTTGAGATTTAGACTTCTAGTGTTGAGCAGCATGACCCTCAGATTACATTTGTTTGCAGCTGTTACAGTGGTAATTTGGTCTTTGGAACACTGCTTAAAAAAGGCACTATAGAGGTGGCAAGAGCCTTGGCCAGTATCCGGAAGCCCAGGGGTGACACATGCAAGCCATCTCTGGCAAAGCATCGAGGTCTGTCAATCATGTCATCCCAGGCAGACAGATACTGGATCCCCTTAGAATGAAACCAGAAACTTAGCGAATTGTTGAAATCAATCACTTTCTGCTTGTACTGTAGTATCATTCTGTGTGATGGTAAGATGTTGCTCAGGGCTAGGGGTCATACCCGCCTGGGCTACATAATCCAAGAGCTCCTGCATGTCTCTTTTCATGTAGTCCAGGGAAGTATGCCTCAAGTCATTTACACCCACATGTACAATGACAGAGTCATATTTGTACATGTTGTTGAGGGCCCTGAGTGTGTGCGTTATGTTGCAGATCCTGGCACCTGACAGGCAGTTGACTGTTACTTTCTCCTTATTCAACCTAGTGAGTGGGACATCATTGTGCCTCACTATCGATTCACCTATGACTAGTGTGTTGGACATGCTGTTTTGCCTTAGGGGCTTTGATTGAGTGGCACACTGTTTAGGAGAGTTATGTGTCTCGTGATTAGTGTTGTGTTATGGTGGTTGAGTGTGTTTCTGCCGTGTAGGTCTCTGCTGTTTGGGTAGAATTTTATTGAGACCCTCCACAAAGGTGGGCATGTGGTTTGTGTTTTTATGTGACGGCAGTGCTGGTTTGTGTTCTGGAGGGCTATGTGTTCCATGTGGTGTGGTGCAAGTGCTGACATTCTCCACTTGACCATCTATTCCGGTCTTGGCTGGAGAGCGCATGGCTTCTAATTTGGATATATAAGTGCATCTCTCTCAAGTCTGAGTGTTGGGAGGTAAGAGGAGAGGGTTGTCAGTGTACATGAGGCAGTTACTACATTGCCTCAGGATGCCCAAGTTCACCAGTTTAATAGGAGAAAGCACAGGGAACTGACCTTTAGACATGCCTGGAGGGGTGTGTATTAATAATAAGTGCTGGAGCTGTTTCCTTGTAGAATGTTTAGTGCTGGTAGCACTTTGTGTGCTGCATTAATTGCTACAAGAAGTCTGGTAAAGTGCTAGACTAATAAGCTAGTAGTAGAGAGGAGAGAACTAGCAGATCTTAGGGAAAAAAATGAAAAGCAGACTTTGGCACTGCTCAGAAGCTTGCAAACAGTCCTGGATACAGAAAATCTGTATCTGGACTAGACTAGTTACAGGAAAGTCGGGAAACAAGTGCAAATGCAGGCTTTTAATCCAGAAAGTTGAAAGAGATGGGAAAAAACTGCCCAAACAACCAATAAACTACAATTTCTGGGGCAGAAACCACTCCTTTTGTAGTAGATAGAACAACTAGTGCTTATCACTCCCACTGATAAGCTAGAAGGCTTCCCTCCAACACAGAAAGGCTTGGAGGGCTCAGAAGTTTACAAACAGTCCTGGATACAGCAAGTCTGTACCTGGACTAGACTAGTTACAGGAAAGGTGAGAAACAAGCACAAATGTGGGCTTTTAATCCAGAAAATTGAAATTCCTGCTCACTACTCTCTCTGAACGTTGAAGCGGCTGAATATCCTGTTGAGGTAAACGTTATCCGCCACATGCCAGATGCATTATCTTCGAACATGGGTTTCAGTGCTGCTCCAATGAGTGTGAGTTTCAAGGGCAGAGAAGTTTTAATGCTAATTCTGTTTTCATTATGAGACTGTTGTGCTTTGTTTAGCAAATGTCTATCAGTGTTTGTGCTATAAAATTTAAAACAAAAGTTTTAAATTAAAGCCAAATAATCATTGTAGAAGTAAAGCAGAAAACAGTATGCACATTACAGTGTTTATGGTTACTGGGTTGAAATAGGCAAGTAATGGGTCCCTGGAATGGCTGCAGGAGGGAGGGCAGTGTATGGGGGCCCTGCTCTATTACCCTCCTTAGGGCCTCATTTGACCATGATCTGACTCTGCTCCTTAACTACAGACACACAGGGCACAATTCCACTGTAGCATACATCTAACATTTGCAGCTACGACAAGGAATATATTCAACCATTTACACTTCATTCATACCACCTGCGATGTCAACCACATTTTGAGCCAGAATTTGCTTCAGGCAGGACTCAACCATGAAGTTACCTGGTTCACAAGTAAGCATAACATTACAACACTTTCTATTTCATCATGGTCTTGGCTTACACTGAGATGAAGGTATCAGTATGTGCACTAAGACATCCACTATGCTTACTGTGCAATTTTTAACTGATTTATTAAATATGTTTTTTTAATTAGTATTTCTTCTGTTACTTTGCAACATTCGGGGTGTTTGGTTTTACTATCATTTATAATGTCCCACCTGCTTGTGTAATTGCCTAGGCACCCTGCACTGTGTAGGAAGAGCAGCATGCATGCCCCACCCACTGTGGACACTGTTACTTTAGCTGCAGGCAGCCAAAAATTAAGCAAGGAGCTGCAAGAGATGCCTTACAGAAGACTTTGATGTTGCTGGCAACCTTATATTTATTTAGCCAAGAAATGAGCAATGGTATGTAAGGTATGAGTACTTTACAGTTAACCGTGGTATATAGCTTTCTTGATTATCCACATGTAAACAGATATACCCTGGAGCAATGGCCTCTGGGTTTGCACCCCCCTGCACAAAATCCTGTGGGGACCCTTGCCCATGTCGTAAGTGATAATTCAATAAAGGCGTTAAAAGCCCACTTTCCAGTATACTAATAATCACTGCCTTACACACCTCTCAACATCTTTGGACAAAGCCAAAAAATGGGGATAGGCAAAGGCCCCAAATCAGGGGTAATTTTTAAATATTACTCTAATGCTCTTAAAAATTTAGCACAACAACATATTTTGCTTCAACATGCCTGTTCTGAAGAATAAAAAGTATGAAACTCTAATGTCTGACATTATTGACACACTGTAATACTCAGTGATTTACCAGAAATTCAAAAGGTTTATGAGGGACTGGGCAAAAATATGAGGAAAATCAGGGACAGTTGAGAGAGATGCCCCTTGACTACTAGTGATACAGGATTTATCCACAACAGATGTGGTTTACTAATATGGTTGTCATGTAAATGCGAAGATTTCACTGGCAATGGATAAATTCTACATGATTTGTAATTAGGCAGCACTACTATACACCTAAGTCATTTTAAATAGAATTTTAACTGCTGTATTACTGCCTTCTTTTCACTCAAGGGGTACTTGTGCAGATACTATGAAGCAGAGCTGTCCTCCCTACATGTTTCTGTAACTGGAAATTCACTTACAGTGAAGGGAGGAATATCTAAAGTCACAGATACTGTGAATTTAAGTAATTGTGCTTGCCTTTTTTAATTGATTTTCTTAAACTTTGCATTAACATTGCTGTCTCACAGTACTTGATTCTCCAATTTGGTTCTCTGTTTGTTTCCCTTCAATGCACTTTCAGGATGTCTACCTGGGTCCTTGTGGCTTTTCACAGTCTACTTTTAGTTTACTTCCATAACCTAAAGGTATGCCATAGATAAGTTGACAATCTTTCAAACTGCTGATATGTGTTTGTGTCATGTGTAAGTAGGTAAATGAATGAATACATAACTGATGATGTTTGCTTGTGTGTGTCTGTGTGTATGTGTGTGTGTGTGTGTGTGTGTGTGTGTGTGTGTGTGTGTGTGTGTGTGTGTGTGTATGTGTGTGCGCACGTGCGCGAGTTGTGTTTGTTGTACATAATAAATAATACACTACAATATTACTGTTTCTATCAGTAAAGTACTTGTTGTCATGTGTTATTGCAAAATAACATAAT
>NC_056732.1:668373826-668381326 GCF_019279795.1 Protopterus annectens
ATAACCTAACACATACAGAAAGGCCAAAACCAACAAACAGCTTAAAACACAAAGCACACAAATGAATTATAATGCATAAAACACCAGTACACACTCTAGTAATCTTAGCAAATGATCCTGCGAATGCAAATACTACATTTTTTGTAACAAACCCTGACCAAACAGAACAGCAAATATTACTGGTTATATCCATTGACAGCAGTATCCCTTTTCACTTCTTTGTCCATGCAAACTGACTACTTTGCATCATCAACATCCTTGCCAATATATTTTTTATGTTCCAAAGCTAACACAAAATAATGCTTCAGTGCTGAGATTTATGCCTTTGATTTACAGGTTCTAAGGTTCAATCAATCACCATGTTGTGGATGGATTTTCTCTGAGTGGTGACTGGATATACTAAAAAAAAATGTGTGTATGTGTGTGTGTGTGTGTGTGTGTGTGTGTGTGTGTATATATATATATATATATATATATATATATATATATATATATATATATAAATATATGTCACTATCAAAATCATAAAAGAAAATGACACTGAATGGCAAAACATCAGGACCAGAATGCTAAAAGTGGAAAACAATAAAACCTGACAACAACAAAACCCAGAACACTGAACCTGCACACATCAAAAGTAAAAGTGTCAAACATCACAGAGAAAAGCTTTTGCAGGGAGGCAAGCTGCCCAGCACCCTCCATGTTCAGGGATGCATCCCCATACCCCCTGCTAATTATATATACCGCCTCCAAAACAGTACTGCAGGTGTGAAAGGGCAAGACCCCAAACTCAGGTGTACTGCAATCTCACACAATAACTCACTTGTCTGGTTCATTGTTCTGGGTTTCGTTGTTGTCAGCTTTTGTTATTTTGCACCTTTGACAGTTTTAATGTTTTGCAGTTTGATGTTGTGGACATTCATGGTTTTGATAGAGACCCATGTGTGTGTGTGTGTGTGTGTGTGTGTGTGTGTGTGTGTATGTATATATATATATATATATATATATATATATATATATATATATATATATATATATATATGGTTCTACCTGACATGCCAGAAGACCGACAACGCAATCACCGAAACCACATAACCGACAGTGCAAAAACACGAAACCCCACATGCCCGACAACGAAATAACCGACGGTACACAAACACGAAACCTCATACACTGCACACACCACAATCACAACAATCAACAAACAAAACACATTCCCTGTCCAAAAACCACACACACAACACAAGCACACCAAAATCCCTACAAACCCACACTAAACCTCACATACACAACTATCTACAACCCTAACCCAAACCCTAACCCTAAGTTCCGTCACTATCGCATACTCAGCTAACCCGCGCCCTAACCCTAACTCACTTAACCCGCCCCTAACCCAAACACAATCACTACCGCACACTTACCAATAGGGCCAATAAATCCCAGTGGCACTCTATTCTCATGCAAAAGAAAGGAAATGGATAATCAGACTAGGTGCATTGTTCCCACCAGGGCTCAATGAACATTTGTGACCAGTAACCAATGGGATTGTTGCTAGCACTATATATTCAGCACTGTTTTCTGTATTTACTTTTTGTACACTGAGGAAGGCTGTGCTATGCCAGCCGAAACCGGTTTGTAGCAAACACTACATGCTGTGATTTTTCATATCTTATAAAATATTTTGTCACTGTATCTGCTGGCTCTGCATTTTTTGTTCCTGACTGTCAGTTTTTTGAGCCGTGCAGTTGCCACCGTGCAGGAGGTCTTTTTGTTCTGGTTACACTTCCTCCCACATCCTGCTGGGGCCGGTGACTTTGGGACTGCTGCAAGCAACATTTTCTGTGCAGCATCCACATCCAGCTTTTTACCTGGATTATAGAAAATAATTTTTTGCAGATGCTTTCCCATTGGGGTTTATGCTTTATTGGTTGCTCTTTCTTTACTGTGGAACGCGCTACTTCTGGCAGTTGACTCTTTGGTACGAATTTATCGGTTGGCGCATTACGGGCCTTACTGCGTGAGAAGAAATGTGTTTTTTTCACGTTTAAATGTTCCGGGACATTGTCGTTGACAATTCCACAGGTTTGACTGTTCATTTCCTTTCGTTGGGGTCGAAACTATCTAACTTTTTGTCTAAGGACACTATCTCTAAAAATTGCTGTTCGGAAACCTGAACGCTGATCATGTTCAGTTTGATAGTATATTATGGACACTGAGGGCGCCATTTGCGAGGTTATTCTACCTTTCTGCCAAATGGAACATATTGGATAGTGCTTTTTGGCACAACAACAGGTTTCTTACACTTTATGTTTTTTATTATATAGCAGGGTCAACTTGAGCATTGTTTGTTGGGTCGATTACGATAGGGTGTTTGTTGGAACACTAACTTTAACATCGTCATTCCTCGCTTGCTTATGAGTGGTTCATATTGCCTTTTGAAGCTGCTGGACAAATTGAAACCAATTTTCTTTATTTTTACAATATATTAGGCATTTGGAGAATGCGCCACACTATTATATTTTAGTTACAATCTTTGATAGTGTATGGTGCGGATTATTCATGGCATCGCTTCTGGAAATGGGACAGTTTGAATTGGAATAATTATTGGACAATTTAGAAGAACTTTAACTATTCTTTTTTACAACAGGTGTATTCTAATGTATTGTGCATATTGTTTTGCACAGCAAGTTTAGCTTGTGTGTTTGGTCTTTGACTCTTTATATGTGTGCTCATTTTTTCCATTTGATCTACACATTTTGTCTGATCTATTGGTGTTTGTAGCACTTATACACTATATTGTCAAAAGGGCTATGTTTAATATCGTTATGATTATGACTTCTTTACTATACTTTTTTGTCATGATTGTTTTCACTAGTCTGTGATTAGGCCGACATACTGTCTGAACATTTTAAATGTGCTTAAGTGCCATGTATGGTCACGTATTATTGGGTTAACATATTTCTTATATCTATATGTTACAATTACATTGGAACAATTTTATTTACCTAGGGAATAGATGTTATGTATGTGTGTTCTCTATAAATACTAAGTTAGATAACAATGATTGTATAAACGCAATGTTTCATTTGTCATGAGGGGTTCTTTCTCCTTGGACCAGTGATAGTATATGGAGACCTAATGCAGGTGGTCTATGACACTAACATTTTGTTTTGGAATACACACTAACAATTTTGGCTATTGCAGCTAAAATTATCATTCTTTGATTTAGGCAGTATTGGCTGCATGTTTATTTAATTCAGAGCTAGTTATGTTATTTTGTGTGGTACAAGTTTTGTATGCATATCATTTTGTTACCCCACTGGGATTATTGTATTAGGTCTTTAATATAAGGGCATTGTCTTTTGGACCCGATACATTGACTTATCACTTCTAAAACTTTACAATTGTATCATAACTTAATATAATATTTGATACTTTTGTTTTTTGGGTTATAGATATTTATTTATATCTATTACTCCACATTTTGGTCACCATCCCCTTCTATAACTTTTCTAACCCACAATTTGGTCACTATTTTGGATCAGTTCACTGCAAATTAATATTGAGGTTTTTTTGTCTCTTGGTTTGCTGACTAGTTTATGATTGGTATCCATACATTTGGACATATTTTCTAAATTATCAGGATCCCTTTTTAGTGTTCTGACTTTGAACATATTGGACGCAGGTGGTTCTTAGTACAATTTTTCCTGTTATTGTCCATTCATATTACTAATTTCATCAACGTGGTTGTTCACAAGCCATTATTGTTGGTGTAATGGATTTTTCTAGTTTTATACGTGGTTTGGTCTCCGATAGAGAAGACCTTGAGGTCTTTGGACTTGGGACATCCACTGGGAACACTAGGGGATCTGATTTGGTTGATCCTGCATCCAATTGTGAATCACTTTTCAGTAATTTGAGCAAACATCTTAGATCTTTAAGATCCAATATTTGGCATAGTAAATTATTTAAAGCTTATGAAACTGCTGGTATTACCCCAAGGGGTTTACGTGTTCGCACTGTTCCTCATGTTCATAATGCAGATGAGGAACTCAATTCTAGTTGGAACAAAATACAACAGGAAGCCACAATGGCCTTTGTTGTGGAACTACTCAAGTTCCACAACAGGGCCATTGATAAGGAATTAGAAGATATCAATACTCTAGTCAGCAAACTGGAAACCTATGAGAAAGAACCTTTTTTTAAGGGTTCACTCAATAAAGTGGCTTCCGATTTACGGAAGTTTGACACAGAACTTAAATCCAGAAAGACTAAAAAATTCTCTAGGGATCAGGAAGATTATAGGAGGGGTAACCCTTTTCTTTCCAATATCAAACATGTTAGGTTTTCACCTATTCCTTTTAAAACTAGTAACAAAAGGAAACGACCAAAATCTATACTCAAAAGACACGAGAGTGAAACTATATCCTCTTGTGAAGATACTTCATCTGGCACAGAAAATGAAGCTACATCAGTCTCAGAGTCACCGACCCCCAAAAGGACCCCCAGGTCCGCCCCTTTAGGCCTAAAACCAGGCGGGGAGGACGGAAACACCGTAGAAATAGAAAATATTCAGGGTCTTCTGAATTTTGCATTGGCGAAATAACTAATCCATGTGACAATGTTCTTAATTTATCATCCTTTGAATTATCTGCCATTCAACTAAATGTACTCAATAAAGGTCTTTCTTTCATCCCAGGCTTTACTGTTTCAGAAGAATCTTTTGCATTGGATGTAGTGAACTTTTGTCGTTTGTTAAATTTGAAGTTATTTTTTGGTGATAGTAATGTGGATTATGATCATGATAGGTTTATATATCATAGATCGAATTTTTATCCACCCATGCATCCGATGGTGTTACAATTTCAGAACAGTGTACTCAAGGATTTGCACTTTTTGAGTTCAGACATTTCACTACAACATAACAATCTTTCATTGGACGAAAGACAAGCTATTTTTGAACTTCAAAATAATAGAGAAATTGTGATAATTTCAGCCGACAAAGGTGGGGCGGTGGTGGTACTAAACTGGTCTGACTATGATAAGGAAGCATTAAGACAACTTAATGATGTTAGATATTATTCACGTATGGTGATTGACCCCACTGAGATGTTTAAAAAACAAATTGAGACATTTCTCAGGAAGGCTAAGGATGAGGCCGTTATTTCAGATGATATCATGAATCAACTCATGGTTCATGATCCCACCAACCAATACATATATTTTCTGCCTAAAGTTCATAAGGATCTTTTACATCCACCCGGCAGACCTATTGTATCGGGTAAGGGTTATATTACGGAACCCCTCTCCTTATTCTTGACAAAACACTTAAAGCCTTTGCTTACCCACATCCGATCACGGCTCCAAGATACCACAAATTTCTTGCAGATTATTTCCAACACACAACTTGATCCAGATTGGTTTCTATGTTCCCTAGACGTAAGTGCCTTGTATACCAACATTTCACACGAGGATGGGCTTGTTGCCTTGGCCTATTGGCTAGAAGTCACAAACTTATATGGTTCTGACTTCAACACATTTTTGGTGGATTTGGCACGTTATGTCTTGACAAGTAATGTCTTTTACTATAGGGAACAATGCTTTTGGCAAACCAAAGGGACAGCGATGGGGGCATCTTTTGCCCCCATATACGCTGATCTCTTTATGGCATTTGTTGAGAAACATCTAATTTATGATGATAAGAGGAACATATTTTTGGAAGGAATCGATATATGGAGAAGGTATCTTGACGATGTGTGGTTGGTGTGGAGAGGTGATGAAGGCTCACTACTGGACTTTGTGACATATCTCAATAATAACGAATGGGGTCTGCACTTCACCATCAATTATGACAGGGAAACCATCACATTTTTGGACGTCCTCATACAGAGGACACCTGATCATACACTATCCACTGAGATACATAGAAAGTTTCCTGAGTATAATACAATCTTACATGCTTCGAGTTACCACCCACCCCACATTGCACGCAATATACCTAAATCACAATTCATACGTGCGAAACGTATCTGTTCTGAGGATAATATTTACCTGAAACATAAAGTTGATATTACCAACAGATTTAGATCACGTGGGTATACAAGTGGCAATATTGCTATGGCTAGTAACAAGGTCAGCAGTCTGGACAGAAATGACTTGTTAACATATAAGACACGTTCCAATTCTAGTGGCCAACCCATCAGATTTACCACCACATTTGCACGGAACTCCAACCGTCTTATTCATAGTGTAAGGCGTCATTGGAACATTTTACAATGTGACATGGAGTTAAATACCATTATTCCAGATAGCTGTCTCTTTTCTTATAGAAAAGGGAAGAATTTAAATGCCTTTTTCAATCACTATAAACATAAAGACAATCCATCATCGGAATTGATACAAACAACATTGACAGGAGAGCCCTTAGTGGGTTGTGTTCCTTGTGGACATTGCATCAATTGTAAATACATACATAAGTCCAAACAATTTTCCACACGCAACTGTTCCATGGTCTTTGATTTAAAATTTTTTTCCAACTGCTCCAGCGATTGGATAATTTACTTAGCTTCATGCAGTTGCGGTGCTTTTTATGTTGGACAAACATCCCGACCTTTAAGAATTAGAGTTTCTGAACATCAAAGCAATATCAAACAAAAAAAGATATATAATGCCTTGTACAAACATACTTTGGTCCATACAACCAGTAGGTTCAATTTTATTATTATTGATATGATTCTTGGCAATAGGGCCAATAAATCCCAGTGGCACTCTATTCTCAATGCAAAAGAAAGGAAATGGATAATCAGACTAGGTGCATTGTTCCCACCAGGGCTCAATGAACATTTGTGACCAGTAACCAATGGGATTGTTGCTAGCACTATATATTCAGCACTGTTTTCTGTATTTACTTTTTGTACACTGAGGAAGGCTGTGCTATGCCAGCCGAAACCGGTTTGTAGCAAATACTACATGCTGTGATTTTTCATATCTTATAAAATATTTTGTCACTGTATCTGCTGGCTCTGCATTTTTTGTTCCTGACTGTCAGTTTTTTGAGCCGTGCAGTTGCCACTGTGCAGGAGGTCTTTTTGTTCTGGTTACATTTTGATACTGTGCCATTTCAATGTTTTTGAATTAATGTCATGGGCATTGATGTGATGGACGTTCAACTTTCTAACATAGATCCCTGTACTACAAGGCCAGGCTTGAACTTGGGATAATTTTAAGCAATACTTACTGCCAAACATTTACTTTCTGTGCACTTCCATTACCTACATATACTAACTTCACAGTCATAGAGACATAGTAATACATGGGTAAAGTGTTCTGCCATTCCCACAGCAGAATCCTGCCACCAGTAATGCTAATCTTCAACTGCAGTTTATACAACTGATCTGTTGAACTATAAACAAGCCAAGACATAAAAATTCCCCTTCATCCTGGCATAAAAGTGACAAAACACCTAAACAATTTCAAATACAAATGCAACAAAAGCACTGA
>NC_056732.1:668383826-668408826 GCF_019279795.1 Protopterus annectens
TGACAAAAGCAGTGAAATAAAGAAGGTTGATGCTAATTCTGTTTTTTTGTCTCCTAGTGCACTCTATAATAGTGGTTTGCATGTTTTTTAACAAGTGAAATAGTCCAGCAGTGCAGAGTGTCTAACAGCTTTTGGTTGATTAAGGGTGCACTTCAATTGTACTTGCCATTTGTGAGGCTACAAGGTGTGTTAAAGCTTAAAAAGTGAACAAAGGCATCATGAATAAATCTGCATTACCCAAACATGAACATTATATGTTGTTATTATACAATAACATTCTTTTTAAAAATAAATTCCTTACTTTTTAAAATAATATCAGTGAATTACAGAAATTAATTTCTTCATGATGACCTTAGTGTCTGAAGAACAGCTTAGTGATGAACTTCACATGTGTAGGTCCATGTATGTACCAAAACCTGCATAGTACATTGAGTTAGTACATTTACTGTATTTTGTTAGTTTCTTTTTCAGAGAGTCACAGGTGTCCACACATCCAGCTGTTTATGTTACGATGATTGTACATACATTCTGGGATTCAGAAAATTGCTCATTTAAATTGCAGACTGCAGTAAAATGCAATTCAGAGTAGGCTTTGGCTGCAATGAGGAAGACCTCATTACTGGGTCATCTGCATGTCTATTAATTGCATTTTTTTCAGCTAACATTGTTTGACCTGTGACAAAGGTAGTGTTTAAACTGGGGAGTCATGCCTTGTGAGAGCACAAACACCTCTGCCACTTTCACACACACACACACACACACACACACACACACACACACACACACACACACACACACACACACACACACACACACACACACACACTCTAGATACTCTACCCAACTCCTCAACTGTGACCACCCAGGCAGACACACACACAAACACTCACATTCATCCAATCAGCATAAATTGGTAGCTCCCAGGCATTTCGAGGGGAGGGCACATGGTCAATTAACACGAGCTTCTCCCCCAGATTGTCACATTAGTATTTATGGTTGTCAGCGAGACCACACTTTACACTGATGCTCCCATTATTGGGAAATTAGAGTATTAGGGTGTTGTATGAATCAGAAGGGGTTATCATAAGGGGAAACCCTCTATTGCCAAGCCTTTCCAGTCTCGCTAATCTTTTTTGAATTCTAACCTTCATTTGCATTGAGTGATTTTTTAAAGATTTTTTTAAAAATGTTAATATTATTTTGCCTTAGGTGCATTCCTAAGTGTTTGGGAGGTTGTTTTTTTATCTTTTTTAAACATGTAGCTGGATGAGTTTATTTTTCTTCTTAAAGGCACAGACAAACTGGCAGCTGCAGCAATTTATTTTAGTTTTCTTTTTGTTTTTGTTAGCTGGCCTTGTTCCTGTGGATAATGCTTGATTTACAATGAGCACATACTTATATGTAACCAGTAATTGTTTGTGTATTTAAATAGCAGTGAGCCTCAGTTGAATAATTTCCATTTTGTTATGCAAATGTTTGCTTAAGATGGCGCCATCAAAGCATCCATCAAATTAATACATTTGTAATAATGACCAAAATGAAATATAATGTGAATCAAAAGTAACTCAAATAACAATATCAGCATACATATTTCTCTAAATGATATTACTGAATTCAGGAACTCTGTTTCCATAAGATGCTAAGCCACTGTTGTGTGAAATTGAAGGACATAGCGAAGAAACCATTAACATGGAGGTAAAAGAATGAATTACTTGCCAGCTCCATTAGCACTGAGAGGTACAGCCCTGAAAGCTGCCCAGCTGAACTGAGTTCATCTACTGGCTTGGGGCTGAAGAAGCAGGTGTTGGGGAGAAGAGGAATTATGACACTTTGTCTGTACACCTCTCTTCATGAGGTGATGGGGATATGTATGTCCAGGCAGAACTCTGTTGCACCTAAGGTCACACTGAAGATACCATCTAAAGTGGACATGGTCTATGAGTATATCATGGCTCCCTATTGAAATATCAGCACTCAAAATGGCAAGTATCGAAAAGCAGAAAAAAAAGACAGAAAACTCAGAGAAGAGCAAATCTCGAAAATCACTTTCTCCATAAAACTCCATTTTCCCCCATGTGGGGGGCACCCTCAAACATATATATACTAACTCCAGCATCATCATACATTGGAGAAAAGGGAATATGCCAAGAAATAGCCATCTTGGACTTAGTATACGTAAGTCCAATCTTTTGGCCATTCAATCTCCATGTTTCAGGACTCACTCTAGTGGGTCCTGACATTTAAAATGGTTAACATATATCACTTGTGGAGGTATGAACATACCTTGTAGGGAGATTTGCATGTCAATGCTTCAGATGTTATGGGCATGCTTTTATGGGGAATGTGACACTGCCAGCCCAGCTATCTCTAATTTTGTAAATAATTCTGTCATTTGTGAATATTAATATGATTCATATGCTTTTCTTACAAATGTAAGAGAACTATATGTTATGTGTACATTAAACTACTGGTGCAGAAGTGTGTGTGTTGAACAGGGTTTGTACAGTATTGAGCTTCAATGATGTGCCCACAGTGTACTCTACAGGAAAAGAACAGACATGTATAAAACTATATACCTGTGCAAATGTATATTTTAATAGTAGAATCTGGAACATGCAGTGTTAACTTGTAAAACTGCAAGAAAATAAGTTGAAATTGTTTTACGATTGTGTTATCTCTCAGTTTCAGCTCAGCAGTAGACACAAGGTTTAGAGCTAGAGGTTTTTCTATTGTCTTGAAACAAAAATAATTATTACGTCTAAAATGTAAAAGTGTTTAATTGTTTTATGACTTCCAGTTCTCAGCAAACATCTGAGAGATGTGTATTTTTCACACAGATATGTTAGTTTCTGTTAGCCTGATAACTGAAGACAGGTGAGAAAGAGTGATGTCATCCAAGCTGACCCAGCAGTAATGTTTTGATATTAATTTAAGAACTATCTCAGAGAGAGACTTGGCATATTGTATTTTGTCTTGGACCTAGAAACATCCATCAGCAGCACTTCTGCCTGTGTGTTGTCTGTAAGTAAAACTTAGGGCATAGTATCTCTCTTATATAAATAGGAATATAGTAAAGATTAGTTTAGATATTTTCTGTATTTATGTGAGACTGTCCTGCAATGTTGTTTTAAAATTTGTCCTGTGATTCTGAACTCTGAAGTAAATGTGTTGATTGAGTATTGTCTTGCTCTTTTATTACTTATTATTAAATATATTTAAGCTGATCTTTGTGGCTGATATTTGTGAGACATATGTGAGCTCTTAGAGTACTTGCATATGTAACTGGTGATACTGTACAGGCCAGTCCTCAATAGCCTTGCAAGTTTTGGTCACACTTACCATTTGGATATTAGTAACATTACACAGTAAGTTTGGACACCCTTTGGTAAGGGCCTTAGTGTAGCTGGTAGAGAGTTGATTGGTGGTAGTGATAACTACCTTATAGCCTGGGCAGAAGGGGGTATAGCTAGTAAACCTGTGCGAGCCTTTCCCAGGTGTGTGCGCTTGTATATAAATCAAATCCCAAAGTGTGTGTGTGTCAACACTTGGACAGGGACACGAAGCACTGGTTGGACAGAGAGGGTTATGGAGATTTTAGCTTGGCCACTTGACTGAGATCTCAACCCTATAGCTGTGCCAGTGGGGAGTCTTATTGGGGTCTGGAGAGAGAAGGAGAAACCAGCCCCAGACTGACTCTGATATCTGTGTTTTCTTAAGGGAAATTGTACTTTACTGTATGTACTTGTCATCCTCCCGTTGTGTATGTCCCTCACTGTTGCTAGTGGTGAGGACTGAGATTCCTTGATTAATGGGTCAGTGCAGGGGTGTCACAGGGAATATGGGGCCTAAGCAAATCTTGTTCTTTCAGTGGTAATGATGGATTCATGCTCTGATTCTCCCATTCTTTGCACTCAAGGAATGAAAAAGTCAAAATGCTCCCACCTTTTGGAACAAACAAATCTACAGGGCAGCTGGAGGGAAGATTTCAGAGCTAGTTGACACAGTGGCAAAAAATGTTGGCAAGAAAAGTTATCATACTTATCTTCTGTAAAAGGTACTAAAAGTAATCTGTGATTTTAACAAAGTATTAGCATCTTATATAATTAGATAGAGCTAGCTATTTACATACATAGAAATCAGTCAGATTTTCTGATGCATGTTCTTATAAAAGACAACACAGCATTTTTATGCTGTACATGTAGACATCTGTTTGACATTTCATAGTACCGGCTGCATGATTATGAATGACCTCTCCAAGCATAATTTGCAGATTAAGTCTCTGCCAAACTCATATATTGAAATCTATAGCTAACAGCAGTAACATTTGATGACAGGACAAGGAAAAGCTCATACTTAAATGGAAGCCTTAGCTTTGGTCAATATATACAATAAGAATTTAAAATGCTGGATATGTGTGCATTGCAAAAAAAAAGAAAATATTTTATAATTTAAAATGAAGGATGGTTTTGCAATTAATCAGCCAGTCAAAGTGGATTTGATTGTAATTGATTTGTAGAAATTAATTTGTATGTTCAAAGCCAGCATGTAAAAATTATTAAATGCTGAATACATTTATGTTATAAACAATCTGATATGATATTTGAATTTATAAACTATACTGACACATTATTTGAACTGCTGATGAATAGATGCTTTAACACAAGCTGTACATGATTTTTGAAAGGTAGAATCCCAGAAATAGGCAGGATCTACAAGCTTCTGAGAGTTCCAAAGGACACTAGTACTTTCTATAAATGCCTGACTGTATTAGGAGATGTTTACTTTAAACTGATTCTAAATAATTAAATAGCAAGATTAAAATTTCTAAAATGGACCCATCCATTTCTTTTAAGGGCAACAGTGATTTATTCCAGTAGTTTAATTGGATGATTAGTTAACTGTGGAAGTTGCTTCACTATATATGTCAGCTCCCAATGATGGTGGTTTAGAACCTTTCACTAATGTATTTGTTCAGGTATGCATTTCATATTTTGTTTGTCTCTCTTCACTAAATACACTCCCTAGAGAATTGACTTAAATATTTGGCCTAATTTTATTAAGCCCGCTCTTCGCTATTTCCACATAAAATATATGCTGAGCTACCTATAATCTTATGAACCATCAGATTTACATGCATCTGCTTCTTCCAAACTAGCATTTTATTACTTTTAGTGCATTTTCTTTAATTTGTTTTCTGGTTTGCACAGACAGCATTAATTCAGCACAGTTTAGCTTGCTAATTAGTCTGCTAAACAGCTAAAACAATCTCTTCTGCTTGCAGTAATTTTATTGCTCCTGGTTATTATCCTGCACTTCTTACTAACTACAGAATGTATTGCTGTTTTTAAACAATTTCATAAAGTCTGCCTGTAGATGTTTCTACAGAGTTCTGTGCTGTATTATTACAGTATACCGTACTTTTTCATTGCTTTCTTTCATGCTTTTATGTACTAGTTTTGCAGATATTTTAAAACTATGCGTTCTGTGTTTCTTTTCTAAGGCAGGTGCTTTCACCTATAAAAGTATTAGCAGCTTTGCCCTTCTAAAACTCAGCTGCTGTTCAGTAATGTTGCAAGTAAACAAGCTGACCAATCCTTGGCTTCAATGCCATTCAGTGGAGCAGAAATGGATCCCTAAAGTCTTGTAGCGGGAGGACATAATACTTATGAGTGGCTGACCATTAGGACAGACTCTGTCTACCTATTGCCCTTATGGCATAGGGACCACCCTTAATATTATGCCCTTAACATAATATTGTGTCCTGCACCAATGCATGCTGAGCAGTATTCACAACTTGACAAGGTGGATTTATAAGTAATTTTTGGAATCCATGGATTCACCAAGGAATGAAATTATTGTAGAACTAATCAAAAAGGACTCATAAGATCAACAGACGCTGCACCTTTTGCAGTTTGTTTTTTGTCAAGGGTGGATTGTACCTTTGTAATCTTGTTAGCTTCTCAGAAGCATTTGATAGCATTTCCCCATGATGACATTGCAAATAAGCTAACCCAACTAAACAGTCCCCCTTTTGTATTTCTCTGGACTGCTAGCCAGGTAGCAAACAGATCATACTCAATCAGAATAACAGGTGCCTCTCCAAAAAGCAAAATGTAACTAACGACAACCCTTAAGCAGAGCAAGATCATGCATAAATGTGGCCCTAGGCATGGTAATGGGTCAGGTCCCCCCTCTGCACCTTCCACATCCTCACCCTACCCCCAGTGTTTCCATACAGCAGCCATTCCAGTTACCCATTACTTGCTTGTCTCTCTACCCCCAGTTACCTTAAAACACTGTTCAAACCTGTCAGTGTGCATATTTTTTCTTCTTTACTTTTACAATAATAAAAGTTTTGAATTAAATCCAAATACCTGTAATTTCATTTTTTTTGCACAAACTTTGAAAGCATTTGCTAAACAAAACAATACAGTTTCACAATGAAAACAGACTTAGCATGGGCAACAGTAAACTACTTTGCCCTTGAAACTCACATTCATTGAAACTGCAATAAAACCTGTATTCATGGAAAATGCATCCGGCCAGTGCAGGATTAAGTGTATCTTTGGGCTGTTTTCAAATAATGGGCCCCCTGCACGCATTTTAGGACCATGCATAAATGCATGTGTTCTTGGATTCACCTTCCTGATGTATTAAATGATATTCTTTGTTTGATACAACACCTTTAGATGAAGGCAGGTTAGGGGGGTATGAAACACAACAGAAATAGGAAACATGGATGTGCTATTGGAATTAATGACTCGGAAATAGCAACTCAGAATAATGTCTTGAATATCACTAATGTAACATTATCTGATGTACAAATAAAGATTCTTAATAAGGGATTGAATTTCATTCCTGTTTTTTTTTTGTTCCTGAAGATCGGCTATCTCAGGATGTTACAGCCTTTTGTAGATTATTGAATTTAAGAATGTTTTACAAGGATTCTTATAATCAGACAAGTGAAGACAGGTTTTGGTATCATAAATCTAAGTTTATCCCCCTGATGCACTCCAATGTACTTATGTTCCAGACTGCAGTTTTGAAAGCTCTACATTATAGCTCTAGGGACTATATATGTAAAGCTAATATTCTCTCAAAGACTGAACTGGTGGACTATAATGACTTGGTTATATTATCAGCATATAAGGGGGGAGCAGTGGTGGTCATGAATTGGGAACAGTATAACGAGGAGGCTATGAGACAACTGGGTGATGTACGATACTATATGAAGATGCCCCTTGATCCTACTCAAAAATTTAATAAGGAAATCGACCAATTTTTGGCCTAGGGAGGAGGGTATTATTTCAGATTTTGATTTACAACAACTAATGGTCCCAGATCCAACAAATCAATATAGTTAATTCCTCCCTAAGATACATAAAGATCTGCATCACCCACCAGGTAGACCTGTTGTCTCAGGTAGGGGTTCTATCACTGAACCCCTATCACAATATTTAACTTTGAAGTTACAACCTATACTTAAGTGGGTGCGTTCCAGACTTCGTGACACCACTGAGCTTCTCCAGATTATAGCTGATACACAATTGGAACCTGGCTGGCTACTCTGTACCCTAGATGTGTCGGCATTATATGCAAACATACCATATTGGGCGAGCTTAGATGCCCTAGAATACTGGTTGAATAGGTCAAATCTTTACCCCCTAGGTATGAATACTTTAATTATCGGGCTTGCTGAACACATACTAACAAAGAATGTCTTTTTTTACAGTAACCAATGTTTTTGGCAAACCAAGGGGACTGTCATGGGGGCTTCTTTCGCCCCCATTTACTCAGATTTATTCATGGCTTATGTCGAGGAGCTCATTATTTATGATAGTTCCCACAACATTTATATAAATTAAATTGACATCTGGAGGAGGCTCTTGGATGATTGCTGGATGGTATGGAGATCGGACGAGAGCTATCTGAAGGAATTTGTAGGTTACCTTAACGAAAACAAATGGGGTATTCAATTCACTGTTAGTTATCATTCCTGTAGGATCATTTCTTTTGTATGTATTGATTACTAGAAATGCAGATCACACCTTAGAAACACAGGTATGTATGAAATACCCCCAATACAATTCCCTTCTCCATGCCACCAGTTTTCATCCACCTCACATCTGCAGAAACATACTCAAGTCCCAATTTCTTAGAATGAAAACATATTTGTTCCAATCCTGATAGTTATGTACAGTATAGGGATGACCTTATCAATAGATTTAGGGACAGAGGTTACCAAATGGGTTACGTTCTGAGTGCTAGTAAGACAGTTTCTTTACTGGATAGGACAGATACATTACAATATAAAGAACAAGGGACCAACAAACAATCTGTCATCCGTCTTGTTACAACTTATGGTAGGAACACAGAAACTTTACTTAATATTGTTCAGAGACATTGGAACATATTAAGAGCGGATGATTATTTTTCCACCATTTTGGGAGACAGGTGTTTGTTCTCTTTTCACAGGGGGAGAAACATAGGGTCTCAGTTGAACCATTATAAACACATCAGCCAGTCTACAGGGGTTTCTGGACAACTGACTATGGTTGGGGACTTACTTACAGGTTGTGTACCTTGTGGCCACTGTACCCATTGTAAAGCTATGAACAAAACAAAGGGGTTTTCCAGTAGTAATACAGGTAATGTTTTCCAGATTCAATTATTTGCGAATTGTGGGACAGATTGGCTTATCTATTTAGCTACTTATAGTTGCCATGCCTTTTATGTTGGACAGACATCCAGATCCCTTAGGATCCGTATTTCAGAACACTTTAGTGGGATAAAAAATAAAAAAAAAACAGTAATGCACTGAACAAACATACAATTAAACATCCTAATGCTACATTCAGATTTACAGTTATTGACAAAATCATGGGAAACCGGGCTAATAAAGCCGGATGGCATAGCCTTTTGGATTAAAAAAAAAAAGAAATGGATATTTAAGTTAGGGGCATTATTTGCACCTGGTTTGAATGAACATTTGTAAGGAACCAATCATGCCTTAGCATCGATTTGTATGTTCACTATAAAATGGACTATTGTTCTCATTTTATTTTAAACACTGAAGAAGGCTGAGATTTAATTGAGCCGAAACCAGTCTGTTTATTATGCTGTAAGACAAGCTAATAAAATCATACAGCTTGCCATGATCTGCTGGATTTGTTTTATTTTTTGCATTTTGTTTTGAGCGTTGCAGTTGCTGTACGGGCAGGATATCATTGTTGTTTGCATCACTAAATGTTGTTGTCTTTTGGCTTTTACCAGTTAGGGGTCGCCACAGCGGAACTCCTGTCCGCTAATGATTGGCAGTAGATTTTCACGAACGCCGAGGTGCCAGCTCGACGTTCAACCTTCAACAAAGGCACGCCCATTTACACGTCTTTCGAATGCCCACCTAACCACGGGGAGGGCATGCAGACTCCACACAAAAGGCACTCCCCACACTCCAGCCGAGTATCGAACGGGAGAACCTCTTGCTATGAGGCAACAACGCTACTGCTGCACCACCACGGAACTAAATAATGACAGAAATTTGAGTTTCAGACTTCATATCCTTCAGAAAAATGTTAACACAAATCCTGTTATTCTAGCAACTTTCTAAGTTTATAAGATCAAAATTTAAAACCTATTTCTATTTTTGGGCCTTTGTTCCTCCATTAGTTTGGGTTTATACAGATTTCTTGTGCTAAGAGGTTGAGAGGTATGGGGAGAAGGATAGTTTTAGTGTTACTCTTTGTGAGTGTGTGTGCTTGTGTGTGCTTGTGTGTCTGTATGTATGTGTGTGAGTGTGTGTTTGTGTGATATATGCCTGTATGTCTTGTTTAGTGGTATTGTTAGGGAAAGGTTATTGAATAACCTGATGTGTAGGCCAGGTGTTTTGTATTTGCATGTGTGTATATAAATTACATATGTATATATATATATATATATATATATATATATATATATATATATATACACACACATACACAGATATATATATACATATATATATATATAGATATATATATATATATATATATATATATATATATATATATATATATATATATATATATATATATATATATATATATATATATATATATATATCACAGACACACACACACACACACACACACACACACACACACACACACACACACACACACACACACACACACACACACACACACACACATTTATATGAATATAGAACATAGGAACATGAGATGTGGAACAGTAACACAGGTCACCAGCCTGGCCCCCAGTGCCCCACATCCAAACCAGGTCTAGCAGCCATCCCCCCTAAGCTCAAAATGTACTCCATTATTGATGGGACCAGTTGTGGATGTTAAAGACATCTTGGGGGCTTGGCTTGTCTGTGCTTCTTTCCAAGAGTCAAACAAGAAAACCAGTGGAAAAAAATGGGCTAATTGAATCAATAAAGAATGTAGTAGTATGATGGGTGGTGTCTCTGCACTGAACTGAAATGCAGCAGTAGTGCATGTGTAAGAAACTGCCCAAAAGTAAAATGAATTATACTTTTAATGAAAATTCATATGGTATTATTGGCCTGGGGAAAAAAAAACAAGATTTTTTTTGTCTGAGTATTTTTAAGTTTATTAAACTATATTTAAGATATTTAGAGGACATTTTTATTCTATGGTTAGAGATGGAAAACTTAGCTAAGGAATTCATTGAATTTTTATGTGACTCTGTTACTTTTTTTAAAATTCATCTACACTTTTAATAGAAAGATTATTAATTATTTAGGTGTGCAAGTAGAGCATATGGGTAGTTGGTTTTAAGACAAAAAAATTTAAGAAACCAATTTTTAGTAATTCTTACTTGCATTATACCAGTGTACACCACTTTGCTTTTAAGAAAATCCTGTACAGAAGGCAATGCTTAAGAGTTGCAAGAATGACTCTAAGCAGAAGTGATTTGGAAGGTGAGATGAACCTTCTTAAGAAAATGTTCATGGAGAGGGGATACCCAGAATCCATGCTTCAGGATATTATTAGCGAGGTGATGAACTTATGGAGAACAAAATTTGCACCCCTATTAGGACAAGAAAGTAGTTCAGTCACAAAGATCCAGCCTACAACATCAGGACATGACACTTGCTTTGGAAGACCTTGTGCTGTTGCCTACAATGAGCTATCTGGGGACATCAAAAACATCATAAAAGGCCACTGGAAATTTTTGAGAGGTAGTGACCATATGGTAAGAACTGTAGGTAAGGAGCCATTGTTCATTAATAAGACTCTTTTGAATTAAAAAAAAATATTGGAAGGAACTAACCTTA
The DNA here is from genome assembly GCF_019279795.1 of Protopterus annectens. Lineage (NCBI taxonomy): Eukaryota > Metazoa > Chordata > Ceratodontiformes > Protopteridae > Protopterus > Protopterus annectens. The sequence continues at coordinate 668,395,126 of NC_056732.1, forward strand.
AGAGAGATAAAAAGGTTAACAAAGGACCTTACAAGTACAGAGCTTGTAAATCAATATTCCTGGATTCCAGAACAAGATATTATCATTTTAAGCAATGGCTTAAATACCACTACTCATCCTATGAAAGGTAACTGTGGAACAAATGGTATTTTATACTTGGCAAAATGCTTGGGGTGTGATAGATTCTACATACATAAAACTGAGAGGGCAATAAGAAAAATAATATATGAACACAATTATCTCAACAGTAAGAAGAATGTTAACAATGCACTTGCTAGACATGTAGAAAGTTGTAATAATTACAACAGATTTTTGTTTGGTATTTTAGAAATAGAAAAGGATCCGGGGGGGGGGGGGTACTGTGAGAATTTCCAACTCAGGCTTAATGCAGCATCCCCACCTGGCTTAAATTATTTTGCAACCTACACTCAAGCTTAAGATTATGAAAATATGATTATCTGATGAAGAAACTTTGGAACCTATGTGCATCTGAACTTTTAATTGTATCTTTTGATTTTTATGAATTTTTGGTATATTTTACTATTTTGATATTTTGATAATTTTACATTTTATTTTTTGCACATCATGAAGTAATTAACATTTAATATTTAATTTGTTATAGTATTTAAGTATTAGTCTTAGGATTTTGTAAGCATGTTTTATTGTATATGAACTATAGGGAAATAATTTGTTAGGTTAACACTGTAGATAGAATACATGTTTTTTAAAAGCATCTGTCATTTAAATAATTGTTCTTCATTCAATGAGAAATAACCTATAAAAAGAAGGGGAATCTTTGTTATTGCATTCTGATGAAGTCCCCTGAGTGGGACAAAAGTGCTTAATCATTTGGTTCTGTGTTTGACTTTTCATTAAAAGTATCATTCATTTTACTTTTGGGCCATTTCTTATACCTGCACTACCACCATGTTTTGGTTCAATGTGGAGACCCCAGCATACTACTTACTACGTTTGTTATTGGTTCATTTAGCCATTTTTTCTTTTTTTCCCTGCTGTTTTTCGTGGTTGAGTTTTGAACTTCAAAAATGAGGAATAACCCTTTTTTATTGAGGTTCTTCTGTCTGAGAGCTTTTTTGTTTTATGCCCTTGAAAAATTAAAAGCATTAAATATCAGTCCATACATAATTTATTAGGCAAAGCATTGGTTAAGCAACAAAACACAAGTCAGTGTGGAACATTACCTATATGTCTTAACGATGGTTACCAATGGTATCCCACAGAGCTCTGTACTGAGGCATCATCTTTTAGGACTAGTCTTTTCATATATAAAAGTAAAAAAATGGGTTATGAATAACCACATATTCCAATTACTACAATTTGAGAAACATAACTACATTAACAAAATACCATTTTTTTCCAGTATGATCTACAAAATGTATACCTGGTGAGGTAGAAATGATGTCATTTAGTGCAACATCATGACACTTGAAAAAAGGTCCTAAATTATACGTTCAAAATAAGTGGTTAAATCATGATTATTATTAAAGCCATATGGATCATGGAAAACTTCAATTTAAACTTTCTGTAGCCACCAAAGTCAGAAAAGTATATTTTGTAGCCTACTGGCATACATAGTCACTCCAGGGAGATCAGTGAAATATCATGCCTCACTGATTTAACCAATAATCAATACAATACTGCATTCTGTAGCCTTTGAGCAAGCTACCCAAATGAACTTGAAAAGGTAGAATGATTCCTTACTAGAAAAATATTTGTAAAGCTTTAACTAATCAGAAGGAGTTCAGAAACTGGCAAATTAACCTATGAACCTATGATCCTATGACATCTGCTTAATTCCTATCCCAGCCTCTGTCAAGCAACTCAATTCTGACCTGACCTCATGAATGTATATAACAGCATCATTGATATAGTAGCAACTGAACATGATGATGATGATGCATTTCTGCATTTGGTATTACATAATGCAGCTGCTATATTCGATTTTCCTTTGAGTGCTAGTATAGAAAAGCATGGTTGTGTAAACCGTTGTTGGGTACTGATACTGCCTGCATTTAACGGCGTACTGATAAAGGTATACAGCCTCATCCAGAAGTGTGTTTCTTTTAGATACAGAGTCACAGACAAGTTGCCAGCTTTACTTTCTATTTGACATTTTTCAGTTATCTGTATTCTCAACTGTAGCACACCCCCTGCAGAAAGTCATAAATAATGTATGCTTACATCAGATGAATAATCAGCTGACATGGTTAACAAAAACACTTGCAAAGGTTGCAATAAGTCAGCCTCTATTTTATTTGTCTATATTTTAAAGGAAAACTCCACCCAGAGTATGTATTTTTCATCAAGCTTTGATATTCTGTATTATACTAATGCATTATAATCAAGCTAAGTATTTTTTATTATATCTTAATTTGTATATCCTAAAACTGACTTTTTGAAGGTTGGTCTATGTCATTTGATGGAAAGTCATTTGGATGAATCACAAAACATTGAAAGCAAATGGCTGAAAACTCATTTGAATGAAAACTCATTTTGTCAAATCACAATTAGTAAAAAAATTTCACATAGAGGAAAGTACCTTAAAAACATGTTTTCTAGTAGGCAAACATCCTTCACCCCTTGGTTAAATATAACTCCAAAGTCACAGACGTCTAGAAAAAATGGAAATGACCTATACTCAATGAGTCTCTCTGCTGAAGCACAAATAGAAACTCCACCTGCAGTGATTGTATACAGGTGACACTGATTATTCAGTTCACAACTAACCTTCATAAATTTACATATAGTTCTACTCTTCTATTTTAGCTCTATGTTGAACTAAATCAGAAGAAGACATATTGTATAAAATGAGATTTCAACCAAGTTAGAGTTTTTTCAATATTTTGTGACTCAACCAAATGCTTTTCTCCAAGTGGGTCATGTTAAGTGACTTTGGTCAAAGCCACACAGTACACCAATGGAGACTTAATGGCATCAAACCTAGAAACATAGGATAAAGTGTGTATTCATGCAATAAACCCATAGTTTTAAATGTCAGTATTAAACCCTGCTCAATATATTTTTATAATTTCTTACTCCAGGTGTTTTACTGGACCTTTGAGGAAGAGGACCAGTGAATGGGATAGAAGGGTGGACCTGTATAGTAAACACACAAGAAGTTTTTGATGTGGCTTTCTCATATGTACAGTCTTCAAAAATTAGCATTATTAATTCAAAGTTTAAATGTGTACTAAATAACTATGAAAGAAAAAAGCAAGTTATCAAGTAGAATAGGATGATCACACCCTAAAAGTGTATTTTGGGCTCCCTAAATGCTATTGTATGAGTAAACTATAAATTCCTACTGCTGGCTTTTTCAGAAACAAAGTTGCAAACAATCAAAGAGCTAAAATAAGCTGTAGAAGGACACTTTAGGTAAACTAAAGAGATAGCAAAGCCCGGAAATAAGTAAATAAATATATATTTACTCCTTTTCTTTGGTAATTGGAATTGAAGGAATGGTGCTTTAAGATGGGTGATACCAAAAGGTAGACAACAAAAAGAATGGAGTATGCAGTACAAGTTTTGCAAATATGTATACAGTCTACAAAAATTTCAACAATGGAAGGAAAATAGACAAAAAAAACAGGATTCAATAAAGGCCGTGTAGGCTCCATATAGAGCCTACATGGAATGTATCCATGTACACGACCATGATCTTCTCTGCACAGCACACCATGCATATTAATGGTGCGGTGCACCTCAAGGAGATTTCACAGAACAACACGGATAATGAATCTGTGTAAAACCAATGGCACACCCACATACCTTGTCAACCTGACTGAAAGGAGTATAAGAAATATTGCTGGAACTGTGTATGCAGTTATTTCACCAATTTGGATTTATTATTTTTTTTAACTTTTATGTGCATGTTTACATGATGAGCCATGTAATTTAGCTATACTTAGCTGTGCACAACCATGCATCAGATATGTGCCAGACATCTAAAAATAGAAACCGGAAACTTTCAATTGTTTTTATTTTCTTTTTATGTGCATGTTTGTGCGATGCACCTCATTATTTAGCTATTCTTAGCTCTGAGCACCTATGTATTAGACATGCTCCAAACATCTAAAAATAGAAACTGGATGCTTTTGATTGTTTTCATCTACATGGTGTCTAGCATTGCACAAACCCATGCAGCAAGGCTGCACTACACTTACAGTAGCACCTTCTCAGTTTATGTGAAGATACACTAGTTCCATTCATTGTTAGGTCACTGAAACATCTGTTCACTTTAAATTCAGTTATTGTTACATTTAGAAAAGGTACATGATGCTAAGCATCACTTAAACATGGGTAACATTTTTTCCTTGTTTGTGGGTTACTAAGCATTGCTTAAACATTGGTTTTCCATGTTTGTGTGATGCTAAGTGACACGGCACATTTTTGAAAGTTTCAGTATGATATGCAATGGAAGGAATGCATCCTATTTAAAGGGCAAGTGGCAGGAATTTCTCAGTATTCCTTGAAGCCTAATCTTGTGTATGGGTATGGCTGTCATAGGGGAAGGAGTGCACTTTAGGGCACAGTGTTGGGGTGTTCAGGAGTCTAGGATTTTTAGTGTACTCCTGGTACAGCACCATGGACATGGGGTCAGAATGCAAGTTTGAGGCCTGGGATAGTTTAGCCAGAGACCTGACCTGTGCAACTGGTATCCCCCACACTGGTGATCACCATTATGATGACCTCCAATGAAGGAAGAGGGGTACTTTAGATCAGTGGATCCAAGAGAGACACAGTAGGGGAACACCCCACAGATATGTAAGTATGTTTTCTAGCACTTTATAAATATACAAGCTGAATCTGTGCAAAACTGGTATGCATAATGGTTTCCTTCTCTTATTACAGCCGCAGAAGAAAGGGCTTGGAATGTGCGGTCCCATGCAAGGCATTTGGCCAGGATGAGGTAAGAGCATGGTATGTAAGAAAATCAATAAAGTAATAAATGAATGCATAAGTTAAAAATACAGATATTGCAGTCTTAACAGTCATGTATGAAATAACTGGGACATCATAGACTTTGATTAATGTGTCAGTGCATATCTGAACTGTAAAAGCAAGTTAAAGCAAGTAAGTATGCATTAAGAGTCAATGTTCTGGTCTACTCATCAGAAGTATGCTCTTGACTGCAGTCAATAACTGATTAGGGTAAACATGTATGTTAACAGCAGCCCTAAGCAGCTATCCATGTGTGTAAATGCAATACTTGAAACAACATGAGTCAATAAAGTGTAAAAGGAGACAGTGCTGTGATAATGTTGTAGTTCAACTAAAATGCTCAGTATTACTATAGTCACTGGTTGTGGATTCTAATCCCACACCAGCCAACTGAAAAATTGTGCTGTTTTCAATACTGTGTTAGCATTTCATGAATAAAAACATAACCATGCTTGCATGTGAATTGCACACCCATAGACCTGTGGCTTGAATGTCCAGCTGCCAAATGTAATCAATGTACATGGACATACCTCTCAACTGGTATGCTTTTTGCAGAATGTACTGAATATTGTCCCATATGTGTCATCTGTTTGGTATATGATATTGTTTTACTGGCCAGTCTCTGTCACATTGGTGAGGATCAATGTCAGAATGTCAGTCCTCCGATGTGCAGTTATTAGACATCTCTTGAAATGCATTTTAATGGCAAATTTGTTATCTGAAAACCTTGCTACTATTGTAAGAGCAGACTATGTAAGAATGTTCCCTGTTATTGTGCTTTGTTCCACTATTATGTATGGCTTGGGCCATAGTGTCTCATGCTAAAAGGTTGAGAGATAAGTACATGGAATATCATATATCCAATATAAGCAACATTGAATGATTACTGGATGCAATATGATCTGAACTATAGTGTGTGTGTAAGGAACAGGGTAGTATTTCAAATAATAAATGCCATAGCAATCAGTAGTGTTACAAATAAAATCTAACACATCTGAAAGTATTGATTTGTAGTATGTTTTGTTATAGTTTCTGTGAAGTTACTAATGTTCTCCTTTCTTCTATCACTCCCACCCCTTCTCTTCTTTTATTTATTGAATCAATATATTTACTATTATACTTTGCTATTATCATAGTATTTGGTATTATGTCTTATGTTGCCCTTATGTATAATTTAATATAACAATAACCAATGATGTCGGTGTGGTATATTGTAGATTTACCCATGGTTGGTGTGGTTTAATCACAAGGGTGAAGCCCGAGTGATTAAATAAAGCCAGCCATGGGTAAATCTTCAATATACCACACCATGGTGTTGGTTAATGCTATTATACAATGACATTATTTAAGAAAAAAATACTTAGTCTTTGTATAATGCCTCCATGGTGGCCTTCCATGTTTTTCCGGTATCCTGGGGCTTTTCAGATGTACTGCGCATGCATATGGGACTTGGGTTCCCATGCTCACACTGTACATAGTACTGTGCAAAGGAAGCAATGGAGAAAGGAAGATCTTTGTTGCCTTTTTTTTTTTTTTTTTTTTAATAAAAGAAAAAAAAAAGACTTGGAGACTTTTAACGTTCGGGAGAGTCGAGACAGAGAAAATAAAAGGATAATCATGTTTGTTGCCTTAATTTTGTAGAACATACCTGATTATCCTCTTATTCTTCTCTGTGCCATCTCCCTCATTCATTTGAGGTCTTCAATTTTGTAAATTTATTTCAAAGAAGAAAGAAAAGCAAAAATATTATGAGATATACTAATGGAAAAAAGTCCAGGTGACGGGACCTTTTTTCATTGGTATATTCTTGGATTTACAAAGGGCACACTGGTTGGGCTGACCAATCAACATGCTCCTTTTTGAAGACTACTGGCCAGTCATTGTATAATACTGCTTTGTTGTTAAATAAATTTTGATTTACATTATTTATTGTTGTGTTCCTCATTATATTTCAATTGTTTGCCATTATTCATTATTGCTTTCTTTTATCTTATTCATTACATTTGTTTGGGTTACGTTTTTTTTCCCTTTATATTTCTATTTTATTTACCACAGAGCAGCAAGGCAGATTGGTTCCTGGAAATCCACCTAACTTGGCTCCTCTGGCTGAGGCACCGGATTCCAGCCTGTCTGGGCTGCAGCCTGGTGGCATCCCCCCTGCTGCTCCTGCACTACCTGCTCTATCAGGTAGTTCCATCCCACAGGCCAGGAGTGTGCTACCCTCTGGGAGTGGAGGTAGAGGGGATGACTATGTTGCCCATGAAAAACTGACAGGCATGATGCATAGGTTTGTGCAGAAGACTGTTGGCACATGCCTACATTGGATAGAGAGCATGCTGTCCATCCTGTTGGGGCAGTCTGTTCCCAGGTGCCGGTGTTGGCCACTGTCTTCACAGGAACAGTGAAAGTGCAGTGCTGGCATAGGTCAGAACTTGAGTCACACTGTTACCATATCTAATGTCCATAGGACCTGAATCTCCCTCCCAACCAAGGTGTCCCCCCCCGTGTCCCTCACCAACCCTGTTTGCTGTCTTGTATATCTTGTCTGTCTGAAAATGCTTCCTCACCTTCTCAACTCACCTTCCCCAACACATACCTATGTCCCTTCCCAACACTCCATGTTCTCCTAAAAAAAAAAAAAAGGCACATGTCCCCCCAAAAAAACATGTCCTATACATAGCGTTGTCCTTGATTCAAATACAGCTGTGTCTAGCATTTAAAATACATGTATTTGTACATCACCATTATATGTTGTGATATGTATGACTGTGTCATCACCTATTTATCCACCCAGTGCAGTACAGATGGAATATCTGCTTCTAAATAATGGAGGTCAGAGATCTACAGATAGGAACACATTTTAAGCATTGCTATTGCAACCCTAGAAAGTGCCTGGAATGTCAGGTTATGCATTAGCATGAATTTCCAGAGGAATTTGATGTATGTAATTCAAATGTGGCGGAGTAATTCCAGACTGCACTCTACAATGATTTGCCAGTTTCATTCCAGACAACCATAGCTGTAAAAGTAACACACATTTATGGGAGTCATGCTAGAAGCAAGGGTTGCCAGCATACACATTCCAGGTGACTACCATGACATTACACATGACTTGGCAGTTGTTCGAGTGGTTGACGTAATGGTCAATGTACCCCCTACTGGGTTTATATCACTTTATCAAATTGCTATTCAGTGAAGAGCAATTAATTGAACCTCTATTTATTAAATGGCATTTCAGGGTAAAGAAGCAGTTCTCCAAAGTCATACTGGAAGAGAAACCACACAAAATCAAGTCTACCCAAATAGGGGGCTTTGCCCCCACACCCTCCAATGTGGGGTGCTGTGCCCACACACTCCCTAACCATATATACCAACTCTGAGATCACACTATGGTGGGGAAAAGGGCAAAGTCGTGGTGTTGGTCAAGTGCTTCCTTACCCTGGAAAAGATTTAATTTTTCAATGAAATGCCATTGGATAAATAGGGTTCGATTAATTATAGACCCCTCACACTTTGTTCTAGGACACACCAAGCATGTTGCCTTTTTCTCTGTTAATGAAACCCTTAGCTAACATACTTACCTTAAAAACATACCATAATTTCCACTGGGATGAGTTTCCTCTATCTGGGTCTGGCTGTTAATCAAGCCTGCCACAGGTTCCATAGTTTGTCTTCCGAGTTGTCATCCTGCAAAAACTTCACCCTCTCTGTCTATGCCTATTGCCAGCAGCAGTAGCAACAGCTTCAGCCTGTAGCACATACATCTGTAGGCAAAAAGTAGCTGCTACAAACTTCTCTCTGTGTTAATGTTGTATCTTAACCCCACAAATTTCCACCCCAACATGTAAGAAAGCGGATGGAATCTACATTGATGCCTTATATCTTGTTGAGTAGTTGCATGGGATTGGCTGATTATACTGCAAATTAGCTGTGTATGCTGCATTTAGCATTTCTGAAGCACAGAATAGTTCAGATGCAATCAACTGCTAATGAGAACCATCATAAAAAGGCAAATTTCTAGATAGGCAAACCAGTGTGGATGAGAGTTACTTCGTATGTCTAACAGCAGTTAGCTTTCAACACAAGAGTATTGTTCTCCATCAGGTATGTATCCATTTTGTTCCCTACATGATGCATATGTTTGAATGTACTTAGGAAGAATGTGGATTACATCAGTATGCCTTTGTTAGAACTGTACTGATGACATGGCATTTATTTCCAGCCCTGTTAGACATACAGAGGATGTAGAGTACACACAAAAATAAAACCTGGACCCCCAGTTATACTGGGAATATTCAGGAACTATTCTAAGGCTTACCTCCTGCTTTTAAGTGAGAACCTGGCAAAATTTCATGGCCCTATAAACCCTGAGAACATTTCTACCTATGCAGAACTGTTCACAGAAACCCTATTCAAGCATGTTAATAGCTGCACAGAGGCAGCTGTACCCAGCTGTACCCACCAGGAAGAAGTACAAAAGTAACTCAAAAAAACAAGCCACCCTGGTGGAATCACAAAATCAAGAGGAAGAAAATAATGGCAAAAATTAGGAGGTGCAGCATCCAGCAGGATAAAAGCACTCTTATTAAATGAAACAATCAACAAGTAGTTCCTGAATATTCCATGTTTAGCTGGGGCTCCAGGTTTCATTTTGACTTCAAAGGAAACTATTTTGTGGTCTGACTTTACCAGGGAAGAGATTACAGTAGGGGGTGTACATCACTCTCCCATATTAGTGAGGACCAGATCCAGTATGGTTGCACCTCTGGTTGGTGTATTGACTATATGACCCAGGGAGTTTGTGTTTACAAAATCCAGGAATCTCTGTGCCTGTACGTTTGGTGTCATATAGGATTCCCAGTCAATAGTGAGGTAAATAGTCACCCATGAATATAGTATTGGGTTGGATGGTTAGTGTGTCTAATAAGTTTAAATACATGCTATGGGTTTCCTGGGTCATAGAGGGAGGCCTATAACTTGCAAGGAAGTAGTATTGGTTTTTACCTATGTTGATTTGAACATAGACAGGTCAATTGCATTGTCCTGTTTGACCAGCCTTGAAGTATATGTAGTTTTGAGGTAGAGACACCTCCACCTTTAGTCCCTGACTGTGAAGTAGCTGGTCTAAATGTGTGGAAGGCATTACAACCTTGCACTGTTGGTGTGCCCTCCTCGGCTTTAAACCATGTCTCAGTGACTGCACAGATGTCAGTATTCTCTACGGTAGAGAGAGCTTCTATGGAATGGAGTGTTCTGTTTAGACTCCTAGCACTTAGCAGTAATACCTTTAGATTTTATTGGTTGTGATTTGCTATGTCAGAAGTACTTTCAGTTTGCCATTGCCTAAAAAAGGCACTATGGGGGAAGACAATGTTTTAGATAATATTCAAAAGCCTAAAGGGGAGAGGTGCAGACCATCCCTGCCAAAGCAGCATGGCCTGTTCAACATCTCCTTCCATGCTGACAAATATTGCACCCCCTTAGAATGATACCAGAAACTAAGCCAATTATTAAAGTCAGTCATCTTTGTTCGTATTGTGGCATTATACTTGGAGGAGGTGAAATGCTGCTCATTGCTAGGCTCATACCAGCCTGGGACACATATTCCAAGAGCTCAAAGATGGCTCTCTTAATATAGTCTAGGGAGGTATGTCTCAGGTCATGTACTCCCACGTGGACTACGACTGAGTCATATTGGTACTTGTGATCCAATGACATGAGTGCATACATAATGTGGCAGATCCTAGCCCTTGATAAGCAACTGTCTGTGTCTTTCACCTTACTCAGCCTGGTGAGAGGGACTTCAGTGTGTCTCACAATGGAGTATCCAATGACTAGAATGTTGGATTGTGTGGTGGCTTGCCTTATGGGCTTAGAAGTTGAGCCTCTGTGAGATGTAGCTGTATGTATCAATGTGGGTATTGTCTTGTGATAGTGCATTTGGGGCTGCTGAGGGTGTTTGTTATCTGTACTTCATCTAGGAGGTCTTTGTCGTTTAGCAAGGTTACATTTAAGTACCTCAGCATATGTCTGCCTTGAACTGTGGGCAATGTGTGCAATGTGTTTACTACTGACTACCTTACTGACATTACTACTTTTATGTGAGAGCTTTGCCTCCAGTGACATTGTGTAAATACATCTCTCACATACTATATCAGTTTGTTTGAGAAAGAACTGGTTGTCAGTAAACATGAGGCAATTTCTACATTGCCTCAGGATGCCCATATCCACCAAAGTGGTAATGGACACAGTCAGAAAGTTCATATCCATGGCAACAGACCCTTTTTTATTGATTAGACAGTTGTAGTGCGAATATCAGTCAAAGACACGAGTGTCTGGTTTGCAAATATGGGGCAGTGCTTGTCACTGCAGGCTAGTTGTCCTGTGTGCAAGTAGGTATTTGAGAAAATTCAGTCATGCTTTTACAGGAAAAATGTTACTCCAGCTGTCTGAGTCTGTACAGAGCACTGGACAAACACGTGCAGGAAAACCAATACAGAGACCCGGAAATTTAAGGATAAAGTATTTAAGCAGAAATTCTGAAGTTAGAAACAAATCAAGCAGTGCTTACTGAAAACAAAGAATTAGCTTGTCAAGAATGATGAAAAGAGGGGAGTTGCATGAATGGCTACTGCTTGGCTACTACAAGTGCGAGTATCACCACAGCTTCACTCTGCTGGGATACAATGCTCTTGTGCTTCTTCTCTCACCAGATGCAAAACATTAGCACCAATCCCAAGATAAGAAGCAGGCCACAGCCTGTTTGATGATTCACAGTCTTGTCTCAAATGATGCAAGGGTTTGTAGGCTTGTAGCCTTTTCCAGGTAGATGCCTTGAATAGCAACCAGACTAATCAGTTCAGTTTTGCATGTATTTTGCCTTGCATTCTAAGGTTCATAGGAAGTGACTAGGGTAGTGACCTGATGGTGATTAGGAGCATAACTGTTGCATCACAATATCATGCTCAATTTCAGATGACATAGATGTTCAAGGTTTTTCTAACGAGGTCCACAGTGGCAGTGATCCATGTTAGATAACATTTTCACAGCAATTCATGCAGCCTGCCCTTCAACAGGGTAATGAAGATGCTATGCTTAATTAACATGGATGTGAGGTCTACTGCAGAGGAGTCTTCACCTTCAGGAGATGTTCCTGTCCCTCCAGCATGTCATATGTATGTCATACTGTGGATTCACTTCAGAATCTCAAAATTCCGAAACATCAAATGTCATATGATCAAGACCATATGATCGATGTTTCCGAATATCGAAATTCCGAAACGAATGCAAAATAAAAAAACAAACAAATGTTTAAATGATTTTGCAAGGGGGCTGTGCCCCCCCCCACACCACCGCTACTTAAATATACCAACTCCAAGATTGCACTACAGTGAGGAAAAGGGAAATCTCCCATTCCACGCTGTATGCAGATCTCCATTCAGAATTTCTACATTCTAAAATTTCGATCATATGGTCTCGAGCATATGTATATTGAGGTTTTAGGATTTCGAGATTCTGAAGGGAACCCCATACTGTACATTTAGGTTCCTGGTAAACATAACTGTAGTCCCAAATAAGTTCACACAACTTTCATTTGCTATCTGGTTGTTGGAAAGCCATTGTAACCTTGCAAGGTCAAACTACCTCCTGCAAACTTGAACACGTTTTCTGTGCATGCACAGAAATACACATCTTCACTGCAAAGAGTGCTTACAGTGAGTGTGCTTTACGCTGTGAACCCCCAAGGGTTTAGCAGCATGACCCTTACTTTGCTGAAGTTGTAGATTGTCACATTTGTAAGTCTGCTTTTGCAAACCTGCCTAATAACAGGATTATGGTTCAAGCAAGTGCCAGATGCCTGGCAAAGCAGCGTACTCAATCCACCATATTATCTCACACTGTCAGATACTGTTTTTCCTGTGAATGACACCATAAACTTAATAACATCTTACATGTATGCATCAGTCAGGCAACTGCATAACCATGGCCTATTTTGACATATACACAAGTAATCATCTATTGCTAATACATGTGTCTGTTGAAGAGAAGTGGACAGAGTCCCATAGGCTGATGTAAATTGCTCTAACAGCTCACACACAGCATGTTGGCTGCAGTGAGAATAAAGCCTCTACCTACCTAAGTTTACAGATTACAGAATGCAGCATTTATTGCACACATCACAGATCAAGTCTGATATATGACTTTAGGTAATCTTATAGTAGATGACATCAGCAGGCCTTATGGAGGATGTGCGTGCACGCGCGCGCGCGCACACACACACACACACACACACACACACACACACACACACACACACACACACACACGCACACATACAAGTGTGTTAAAGTGAGATTAAAACCCCTAACTAGTTTTACAGACTACAGAATACAGAAATTAACACATGTGCCATGGCTCAAGTCACACATTAACACAACTTTAGGTAATCTTATAGTAGAAGACATCAGCAGGCCTTGTGCAGGCCAAGAGTTTGGAGGCCTGCATCAACTGCAAGGCCAAATATAGAGCAAGCCCATGCCAGTTTGGAAGTCAGTGTGGGATTCACACTTGTTCTTTCAGGAGATGCACACACACATGTACACACCAAGTGGGCAAGTGGGTGCAGTGAGATTAGAACACGTACATATCTTGATTTACTGACTACAGAACACAGTATTTAATGCACACACCATAGCTCAAGTCTGCTTTATAAATGACTGCAGGTGAACTAATCCTAGA